>NC_053028.1:477282377-477500475 GCF_003073215.2 Triticum urartu
TGAGGCAAGTTTTCAGGAATTGAAGAACCGTTTGGTTACCTCACCAGTGTTGATTTTGCCAGATCAAACCAAGGATTATGAGGTGTATTGCGACGCTTCACGTCGAGGACTTGGAGCAGTGCTTATGCAGGAAGGGAGAGTTGTTTCATATGCCTCAAGATAACTGAAGCCCCATGAGTTGAATTATGCCATGCATGATTTGGAGTTAGCAGCCGTAGTGCATGCATTGAAGACATGGAGACATTTCCTCATTGGAAACCATTGTGAGGTGTACACGGATCATAAGAGTTTGAAGTACATTTTCACGCAAAAGGAGTTGAACCTCAGACAAAGGAGATGGTTGGAGCTCATCAAGGATTATGATATGAAATTGCATTATCATCCCGGGAAGGCTAATGTAGTAGCTGATGCATTAAGCTGCAAGAGCCATGTCAATACGTTAATGACGGGAGAAATACCCAAGGAGTTAGCAGAAAATCTTCGTGAACTATGTGTGGAAATAGTTCCGAGAGGCTATGTAGCAATGTTGGAAATTCAGTCAACTTTGATGGACAGAATCAAGAAAGCTCAGAAGACTGACAAGGAGATTGCTTCCATAAAGGAGAAAATGAAAGAAGGAAAAGCTAAAGGATTTCGTGAGGATGAGCACGACACCCTATGGTTTGAAGACCATGTTTATGTACCCAATGACCCGGAGATGAGAAAGTTGATTTTGCAAGAGGCACATGATTCACCGTATTCGATTCACCCAGGAAATACCAAGATGTATTTGGATTTGAAGGATATTTTCTGGTGGACCGGAATAAAGAAGGATATTGCGGAGTATGTAGCAGTCTGTGACGTATGTCAGAGAGTAAAGGCAGAACATCAGAAGCCAGCAGGATTGTTGCAACCATTGCCGATACCGGAATGGAAGTGGGATAAGCTAGGCATGGATTTTATCACGGGATTACCAAGGACTCGTTCAGGATATGACTCGATTTGGGTTGTAGTTGATCGATTGACGAAGGTAGCTCATTTCATCCCAGTAAAGACCACTTACACCAGTGCTAAGTTGGCGAAGATATACATGACCAGGATCGTATGTTTGCATGGAGTTCCGAGGAGCATCGTATCAGATAGAGGAACCCAGTTTACCTCAAAGTTCTGGAAGCAGTTGCATGAGACTTTGGGTACTAGGCTAGAATTTAGTACAGCTTTTCATCCGCAGACAGATGGACAGACCGAGAGAGTCAATCAGATTTTGGAGGATATGCTGAGAGCTTGTGCGCTAGATTATGGATCTAGTTGGGACGATAATTTGCCATATGTAGAGTTCTCTTACAATAATAGCTATCAGACCAGTTTGAAGATGGCCCCTTTCAAAGCTCTGTACGGAAGGAGGTGCAGGACACCGTTGTCATGGGACGAAGTTGGAGACTGCCAGTTGTTTGGACCAGATCTGATTAAAGAGTCTGAAAAGAAGGTGAAGTTGATTCGCGATAGGCTCAAGGTAGCCCAGTCCAGGCAGAAGAGCTACGCAGATTCTAAATGCAAAGAGACAGTTTACGAAGTCGGAGACAGAGCTTATCTTCGAGTATCCCCACTTCGAGGGATTAAGCGCTTTGGAGTTAAGGGAAAGCTAGCGCCACGATTTGTAGGGCCATATCGAGTTTTGGAGCGTATGGGAGAAGTGGCCTACAAGTTGGAATTGCCAGAAGGATTGACAGGAGTTCATGATGTGTTCCACGTTTCTTAGTTGAAGAAGTGTCACGCGGAGATGGCTGACATACCTTTGAGAGAGTGCCATTAGAAGCAATTCAGTTGGATAACAATTTGACCTATGAGGAGATACCAGTCAAGATTCTCGAGTTTGCCAGCCGAGTCACTCGCAGCAAGGTTATCAAGTTTTGCAAAGTTCAGTGGAGCCACCACACGGAGGATGAAGCCAGCTGGGAGCGAGAGGAAGATTTGCTCAAGGACCACCCTCACCTATTTTCTAGCCAACCCGAATCTCGAGGGCGAGATTCATCTTAAGGGGGGTAGGTTTGTAACATCCCAAATTTTCAATTTGGAATGTTATACATTAGATCATCATGCATATCATATTTTATTTTGCTTTTGGTTTTGATCCTAGAAAATCCTAAGCAACTCAAGGACCCACGAAGAGAGTTGGGGATTTCATTATTTACATGTTTGAGTTTTCTCAAATTTTGTAAACAGGATCATTTGATTTTATTTATTTTATCATCAATTATTTCTACTACAAAAATATGAGAGAGGGAATAAAATGACTTTCCCAAAATATAGAAATATTGAGGATTTAATAAAAAATCAAATAAGATTTATTTCGGAGTTTTTCGGTATTTTGATTTGAATTTAGGAAAAATGCGCGTTTTTCAAAATTGCACTTAGGGCCCAAATAAATGTTCACTTTATCGGGCTTGATTTTAGAAACCCGGGAAAATTTATTTCGTGATTTTTTGGAGTCCGTTTAGTATTTCTTTTTATTTTTTTCCCGAGCGTAATTATATATAAAAAAACAGCGGAACCGACTATGGGTCGTACTCGGCCAGGACTCCCCTGGCCGGGGCCTTTATAAGGCGCCGCCCCGGGGCCCGAGAGCCCAGCCGCCCCAGCCCCCAAACCCTAGCGCCCCGCCGCTAGCCGCCGCCGCCAACCGCCGCCGCCGCCCCGCCGCCGATCCGCCGGAGCCGCGCGTCGCCAGAGGTTCGCCGCCCTCGAAATCCGTGCCATTTAAAAAAAATTCTGTTCGTCGTTTTCTTTTTTGTCGGATTTATCCGCGGTTATTTTCTGATCGCGATTTCTGATCCGATTTTCGTTTTAGTATAACTTTTCACTCGTTTATCGGAATCAGGCGATTCAAGCGCCTGAAGTTTCGTCTTGAAACCCTCTTCCCGAATAATCAACTTAAACAAGTTTTTGCTACTGTAAAATTTGACTTAGATCCAGATTACTAGAACGAAGTTGTTTTCTTTCGCCGTTTGATTTCTTTTGCTTCGTTCGATTTGATTCTTTTTGCAAACCAGGGTTCTTAAGTTGAACTTTATGGTTAGATCTTCTATTTGAGTTTTACCTGTGCATTAGATGAGTACTTATTGTATGCTTGTTTGTTTGTTTGTCTGCGATAGAATACCCGGAGTGCGCCGCCTATTACTTTTTATCTCTAGGTTTCGCGGATCATCAGCAAGGCAAGTAACACTTTGATCATAGCTTTTTCTATAACCCAGTTTTATTGCATTAGATCAATCCTCACACATTGCATGATTAGGATCTAATTAAATTGTGGGATGGGAAGTAGATGAGGTAGTACCTATTACCTGTTTATTATCAAACCTTTGGGAGTTATTTCCTACGTTTGCTTATTATGCCATGCTATGCTAGTAGACGTGGATTGGGTGAGTGATATCCATGACAGATGTGAGATTGTTAATTAATGGTTTATCTAAGGTGGCAACCTAAACACACATCTGGGTGGATTGAGGCACCTGGGTATTCCAGGACTTGCCTGTTTTTCTTTTGGACCGCCACCCAGGCTCAAAGGGATCATGAGATTATTCATACTAGAAACTTCCGTGTGCAGCCACAAGCCATTATGGGCTCTGGCATAGTTGATTAAGTCCTGCGAACTCTTACAGGGTAGACTAGCAGATGTAGGGGATGTAGGTGGTATGGTCTACCCGAACGTAATGTGCTAGCGCTTCTGAAAGACTATGTCTCGGTCATCCGTTTCTCAAACACCATGTAGTGCGAGAAATCCAACGGAGGCAATCGAGTCTTGTGGGGAAAAGTGCGCAAACCTCTGCAGAGTGTAACAAACTAATCATGGTTAGCCGTGTCCCCGGTTATGGACATCTTGAGTATCTAGTACCTGGATTATCATGTGAATCTCAACATTTTACTCTAAAATTAATATTGATGGGTTAATGTTGATGCTTAATTGGTATTGAGAATGCTGTCAACCATTCTCAATGTTTAATAACCACCATGATAGTAATTAAATTTATTCCTTTGAAGTAGGGAAAAATTGGCTTTACGCAAAAACTGTAACCATAGAGCTTTCCACCAGCCAAATATGCATATAGTATAGCTGTTGCATTCCTTTACTCTCTATGTGTTACCTTGCCAGCATATTCCATGTGCTGACCCATTTTCGGGCTGCAACGTTAATGTTGCAGACTTTCCAGATGACGATTAAGGAGTTTTTAGGTCGTGGTTCTATACTCAGTGATGCCGTTGGAGTTGATGGACTCACTTATCTTCCAAGCCTTCCGCTGTTATCATTATTAAATGGCCTTAAGCCATATTTATTGTAATAAGTTCTCTTTTGAGACACTCGATGTAATAAGTGTGTGATTGCTACTCTGCTATAAATCCTCCGAGTACTGTGTGGTGTCAGCATTACTGATCCAGGAATGACACCGGAGCATAGATATTAGACTGTTTGAGGTCTGGTCGCTACAGGTGGTTTGTTTTCTTATACTAGCGGAGCTCATGAGATTTTCTGTTGAGTTTTGTGTTGTGAAGTTTTCAAGTTTTGGGTAAAGATTTGATGGATTTTGGAATAAGGAGTGGCAAGAGCCTAAGCTTGGGGATGCCCATGGCACCCCAAGGTAAAATTCAAGGACAACCAAAAGCCTAAGCTTGGGGATGCCCCGGAAGGCATCCTCTCTTTCGCCTTCGTCCATCGGTAACATTACTTGAGGCTATATTTTTATTCACCACATGATATGTGTTTTTCTTGGAGCGTCTTATACGATTTGAGTCTTTGCTTATTACTTAACCACAATCATCCTTTTTGTACACACCTTTTGGAGAGACACACATGAATCGGAATTTATTAGAATACTCTATGTGCTTCACTTATATCTTTTGAGCTAGATAATTTTGCTCTAGTGCTTCACTTATATCATTTTAAGAGCACGGTGGTGGTTTTATTTTATAGAAATTATTGATCTCTCATGCTTCAATTATATTACTTTGAGATTCTTATAGAACATCATGGTAATTTTCTTTGGCTATAAAATTAGTCCTAATGTGATGAACATCCAAGTTGGGTATAATAAAAACTATCATATAAAGTGCATCGAATGCTATGAGAAGTTTGATTCTTTATGATTGTTTTGAGATATGAAGATAGTGATATTAGAGTCATGCTAGTTGAGTAGTTGTGAAATTGAGAAATACTTGTTCTAAAGTTTGCGATTCCCGTAGCATGCACGTATGGTGAACCGTTATGTGATAAAGTCGGAGCATGATTTATTTATTGATTGCCTTCCTTATGAGTGGTGGTAGGGGACGAGCGATGGTGTTTTCCTACCAATCTATCCCCCTAGGAGCATGCGTATAGTACTTTGTTTTGATAACTAATAGATTTTTGCAATAAGTATGTGAGTTCTTTATGACTAATGTTGAGTCCATGGATTATACGCACTCTCACCCTTCCACCATTGCTAGCCTCTCGAATACCGCGCACCTTTCACCGGTATCATACACCCACCATATACCTTCCTCAAAACAGCCACCATACCTACCTATTATGGCATTTCCATAGCCATTCCGAGATATATTGCCATGCAACTTACCACCGTTCCGTTTGTTATGACACGTTACATCATTGTCATATTGCTTTGCATGATCATGTAGTTGACATCGTATTTGTGGCAAAGCCACATCTATAATTCTTTCATACATGTCACTCTTGATTCATTGCACATCCCGGTACACCACCGGAGTCATTCACATAGAGTCATATTTTGTTCTAGTATCGAGTTGTAATTTTTGAGTTGTAAGTAAATAAAAGTGTGATGATCATCATTATTAGAGCATTGTCCCAAGTGAGGAAAGGATGATGGAGACTATGATTCCCCCACAAGTCGGGATGAGACTCCGGAAAGAAAAAAAGAGAAAAGAAAAAATGAGGCCATAAAAAAGGGAAAAGGCCCAAAAAAAGAGAAATGAGAGAAAAAGAGAGAAGGGACAATGTTACTATCCTTTTACCACACTTGTGCTTCAAAGTAGCACTATGATCTTCATGATAGAGAGTCTCCTATGTTGTCACTTTCATATTCTAGTGGGAATTTTACATTACAGAACTTGGCTTGTATATTCCAATGATGGGTATCGGTGTCAAAACCGGCGGATCTCGGGTAGGGGGTCCCGAACTGTGCGTCTAGGCCGGATGGTAACAGGAGGCAAGGGACACGAAGTTTTACCCAGGTTCGGGCCCTCTCGATGGAGGTAAAACCGTATGTCCTTCTTGATTAATATTGATGATATGGGTAGTAGAAGAGTAGATCTACCACGAGATCAAGGAGGCTAAACCCTAGAAGCTAGCCTATGGTATGATTGTTATATGATGAAGCGTGCCCCCACCCTCGTGGGCCCCTCGTGGCTCCACCGACCTACTTCTTTCGCCTATATATACTCATATACCCCGAAAACATTCGAGAACACCACAAAACCCTATTTCCACCACCGCAACCTTTTGTACCAATGAGATCCCATCTTGGGGCCTTTTCTGGCGCTCCATCGGAGGGGGAATCGATCACGAAGGGATTCTACATCAACACCATAGCCTCTCCAATGATGTGTGAGTATTTTACCATAGAACTTCGGGTCCATAGTTATTAGCTAGATGGTTTCTTCTCTCTCTTTGGATCTCAATACAAAGTTCTCCTCGATTCTCTTGGAGATATATTCGATGTAATTCTTTTTGCGGTGTGTTTGTCGAGATCCGATGAATTGTCGGTTTATGATAAAGATTATCTATGAACAATATTTGATTCTTCTCTGAATTCTTTTATGCATTATTTAATATCTTTGCAAGTCTCTTCGAATTATCAGTTTGGTATGGCCTACTAGATTGATTTTTCTTTCAATGGGAGAAGTGCTTAGCTTTGGGTTCAATCTTGCGATGTCCTTTCCCAGTGACAGCAGGGGCAGCAAGGCATGTATTGTATTGTTGCCATCGAGGATAAAAGGATGGGGTTTATATCATATTGCTTGAGTTTATCCCTCTACATCATGTCATCTTGCCTAATGCGTTACTCTATTCTTATGAACTTAATACTCTAGATGCATGCTGGATAGCGATCGATGTGTGGAGTAATAGTAGTAGATGCAGAATCGTTTCCGTCTACTTGTCGCGGACGTGATGCCTATATACATGATCATGCCTAGATATTCTCATAACTATCCGCTTTTCTATCAATTGCTCGACAATAATTTGTTCACCCACCGTAGAATTTGCTATCTTGAGAGAAGCCACTAGTGAAACCTATGGCCCCCGGGTCTATCTTCCATCATATTATTTTCCTATCTACTTGCTATTTCTACCGCCTTTTATTTTGCAATCTTTATTTTCCAATCTATACAACAAAATTACCAAAAATATTTATCTTATTATCTTTATCAGATCTCACTTTTGCAAGTGGTCGTGAATGGATTGACAACCCCTTTATCGCGTTGGTTGCAAGGTTCTTATTTGTTTGTGCAGGTACGAGGGACTTGCGTGTAGTCTCCTACTGGATTGATACCTTGATTCTCAAAAACTGAGGGAAATACTTACGCTACTTTGCTGCATCACCCTTTCCTCTTGAAGGGAAAACCAACTCATGCTCAAGAGGTAGCAGCGGTCCGTTTGTCAGCCACACGTCCCTAGCATGGCAAACATGCAAAATTTCACCTCCGGTTCATCTGTCCGAAAACGTCAAACACGGGGAAAACTTTCCCGGATGTTTCCCTCCTTCGCCACCACCTACTGCCGCGTTGGGGCCCACCTAGCACCGCTCATTGTCATGTCATGCATCGTCTTGCATATGTTTGCATTATATTTATTGTTTCTTCCCCCTCTTCTCTCATTAGATGCCGAGACCGACGCCGCTGCTACCCAGTATGACTACGGTGTTGACGACCCCTCCTTGCCAGAGCAACCAGGCAAGCCCCCCCTTGATCAACCCGATATCCCGATATTCTTCTCTCTACTGCTTGCATTAGAGTAGTGTAGCATGTTACTGCTTTCCGTTAATCCTATCCTGATGCATAGCCTGTCTTTGCTACTACTGTTGTTACCTTTACCTGCAATCCTAAATGCTTAGTATAGGATGCTAGTATTCCCTCAGTGGCCCTACATTCTTGTCTATCTGCCATGCTATACTATCGGGCCGTGATCACTCGGGAGGTGATCACGGGTATATACTTATATACATAATACATGTGGTGACTAAAGTCGGGTCGGCTCGTTGAGTACCACGGTTGATTCACGGATTGGGGGCTGAAAGGACATACTTTCCCGACGACCCTCTGTGTGGATCATTGTGGCGGAGCGACAGGGAAGGTTTTGACCACCTAGGTGAGAGGTGGGCCTGGCCCTAGTCGGCGTCCGCGGTTACTTCAAAATAACATGCGTAATGAGATCTTGGTATTTCATCTGAGTCTGGCTACTGGCCTATACGCACTAACCAACTACGTGAGAACATTTATGGGCACTCGACATCGTGGTATCAGCCGAAGCCTTCTTGACGTCAACGACTGAGCGGCACGCGCCGGATTGGACTGGAACGCCTGCTCTTGTATTAGGGAGGCTAGGTCTTGCTTACCGGCCGCGTTCACAACATGCAGGTGTGCAACGGGTGATGGGCCCAGACCCCTGCGCTCTTAGGATTTAGAGCGGCGTGCTGACCTCGCTGTTGTGCCTAGGTAGGGCTGCGACGTGTTGATCTTCTGAGGCCGGGAATGACCTAGGAAAGTGTGTCCGGCCAGAGGGATTGAGCATGTTGGGTAATGTGGTGCACCCATGCAGGGAAGTTTATCTATTCAAATAGTCGTGTCCCTTGGTAAAAGGACGACCCGAAGTTGTACCTTGACATTATGACAACTAGAACCAGATACTTAATAAAACACACCCTTTCAAGTGCCAGGTACAACCCGGTGATCGCTCTCTAATAGGGCCACGAGGAGAGGATCACCGGGTAGGATTATGCTATGCGATGATACCAGGTTAACTTACCATCTACTCTCTTCTACTACTTCAAGATGGAGGCTGCCAGAAGCGTAGTCTTCGATAGGACTAGCTATCCCCCTCTTATTCTGGCATTCTGTAGTTCAGTCCACAGATACTACCCATTTCATTGATACCAATGCAGTTGTAGTGTAGATCCTTGCTTGCGAGTACTTTGGATGAGTGCTCATAGTTGCTTTGCTCCCTCTTTTCCCCCTTTTCTATTTTTCTTGGATGTCGCAACCAGATGATGGAGTCCAGGAGCCAGAGGATCCTAAGGATGTTTCTACATGGAGTTCGGCTTCGAGGAGTAGTTAGGAGGTCCCAAGAAGGAGGCCTTGCCTTTTCGATCGTTGCTACTTTTGTGCTAGCCTTCTCAAGGCAAACTTGTTTAACTTATGTCGGTACCCAAATATTATTGCTTCCGCTGACTCTTGTGTGATTGAGTTTATGTATTCGAGCCCTCGAGGCCCCTGGCTTGTAATATAAAGTTTGTATTATTTTATTTGTGTCTAGAGTTGTGTTGTGATATCTTGCCGTGAGGGGCGAAAACAGAATCTGTCAAAATAGAACAGTCTGCAGAAATCGGACTATTTCGAATACTTCTGTAACTCCAAAAAGTCTGAAAAATTAGGGAGACCTGGAAAATTTGTATATTGATCTACTGCAATTGGAATGGGTATTTTATCGGTCCCTGATAAAAAATGATAATTACTTTCATGAGCACAATCATTTCTGTTTTTTCAGCAAGATCAAACAACTATCACCAAGAAGATACTAAAGGCTTTACTTGGCACAAACACTAAATAGAACACAAAAAAACACAATAATAACAGTAGCATAATTGTGCTAACACTCAAAAACAAGAAGCAAAAAGCAAAAATAAATATTATTCATTGGGTTGCCTCCCAACAAGCGCTATAGTTTTATGCCCTTAGCTAGGTATAGAGCAAGGATCTAAGTATTGTCATCTTTGGTTCGAGATCCATAAGATGCCCTCATGATTGATTCATATGGTGTCCTAATTCTTGTTCTAGGAAAGTTTTCCATACCCTTTATCAAAGGAAATTGGAACTTAATATTGCCTTCTTTAATATCAATCACGACACCAATAGTGCGTAAAAACGGTCTACCAAGAATAATTGGACAAGATGGATTGCAATCAATATCAAGAACAATAAAATATATGGGCACATAATTCCTATTTGCAAGAATAAGAAAATAATTAATTCTTCCCTTAGGCTTTTTAATAGTAGAATCTGCCAAGTGGAAATTTAAGGAACTTTCTTCAAGATCGGTAAGACCAAGCACATCACATAAAGATTTCGAATAGTAGAAACAGTAGCACCCAAGTCACACAAAGCAAAACACTCATAATTTTTAATCTTGAATTTGATAGTAGGTTCCCACTCATCATGCAATTTTCTCGAAATTGAAACTTCTAATTCCAACTTTTCTTAAAAAGCTTTCATCATAGCATCAACAATATTTTTAGTAAAAGCCTTATTTTGTTCATAAGCATGGGGTGAATTTATCATGGATTGCAGCAAAGAAATACAATCAATCAAAGAGCAACTATCATAATTAAAGTCTTTGTAATCCAAAAGAGTGGGTACATCACTAGCTAAAGTTTTGACCTCTTCAAACCCACTTTTATCAATTTTCTCAACAAGATTTTCACCCTCCCAAATATTGGGATGCCTTCTACATAAAGTTGACTCTTCTCCAGTCCCTTTTTCATCAATATTAACTTTACTAAACAAGGAATCAATAGAAGACACACCAATCATTTTAAGATATTCATCACTTTTATCTTCTAACGAGATTGGTTTAGCGGCCATTTGATTCACTAAGGTAGCTTGTGCATCTGATATTTTTCCTAGAAAACTTTCAGCAAAAGCATACTTAGATTGGAGTTTGCAAACTTCTCTACTAATATCATCAAGTTGTTTTGTGATAGCATCCAGCACAACAGAGTGTTCCTTAAGTTCTTCAGTAAAATACTTATTATGCTCAAATTGGGTAGTCATATATTCCTTAGTACTCTTCTAAATTTCAAGCAAAATATTTGGGTAAGGGACATCATAATATTTTCTTTGAGGCATCATCACTACACAAAAAAGAACGCACACTAAAACAGATCCGGCAAGAAAACGGTGAACGGAAAAAGAGGGGCGAATAAAATGACAAATTTGTGTTAAGTGGGGGAGAGGAAAACGAGAGGCAAATGGCAAATAATGTAAATTGCAAGGAGATGAGATTTGTGATTAGGAACCTGGTATATGTGAAGATATCGCTTGAAATTCCTTTTGTGATTAGGCGCCAGAAATTCAGGTGCCAGAAATTCCTTTTGATATCGCTTGAAGCTACGTCGGTATTTTCCCAAAGAGGAAGGGATGATGCAGCACAACGGCAGTAGGTATTTCCCTCAAATGTGAAACCAAGGTTATTGTACAAGTAGGAGAACCAAGCAACACAACGTAAAAAAACACCTGCACACAAATAACAACTTCTCGCAACCCGACATTTTAAAGGGGTTGTCAATCCCTTCCGGGGTATGAAGTCTACTACACAACTTTATTCTTCTAGACACGTGTTGGGCCTCCAAGCGCAGAGTTTGTAGGACAGTAGAAATTTTCCCTCAAGTGGATGACCTAAGGTTTATCAATCCGTGAGAGGTGTAGGATGGAGATGGACTCTCTCAAATGACACTGCAACCAAATACAAGAAATATCTTGTGTCCCCAACACACCCAATACAATGGCAAATTGTATAGGTGCACTAGTTCGGCGAAGAGATGGTGATAAAAGTGTAATATTGGATGGTAGAAATATATTTTTATAATATGAATAAATAAAAACAGCAAGGTAGCAAATAGTAAACGGGCACAAAAACGGCATTGCAATGCTTAAAAACAAGGCCTAGGGTCTGTACTTTCATTAGTGCAATCTCTCAATAGTGCTAACATAGTTGGATCATATGATTATCCCTCAAAGTGCAACAAAGAATCACCCCCGAGTTCCAATTACCGGAGAACAAAAGATAGAAATTATTTGTAGGGTACGAGACTACCTCAAAGCTATTCTTTCCGTTTGATCTATTCAAGAGTTCGTACTAAAATAACACAAAGCTATTGTTTTTGTTCGATCTATCCTAGAGTCCATACTAAGATAACACCAAAGCAAGTTCATATTCATAATACTCAATCCACACAAAGAACTATAAATAGACCCCAAAGTTTCCGTCGGAGAAAAGATAATAAAAACGTGCATCAACCCTTATGCATAGATTACCCCAATATCACCGCGGGAATCCGCGAGTTGAATGCCATAACATATATCAAGTGAATCAATAAGATACCCCAATTGTCACCTCAAGTATTCATACCGCAAGACATATATCATGTGTTCTCATCTCTGAATATTCAATCCGACAAGACAAAACTTCAGAGGGTAAATACTCAATTCATCACAACAAGAGTGTAGAGGGGAGAAACATCATATGATCCGACTATATTAACAAAGCCCATGATATAGATCGCGCGCGAGAGAGAGAGAGATTAAACACATAGCTACTGGTACAAACCCTCAGCCCCGAGGGTGGACTACTCCCTCCTCATCGTGGTGGTTGCCGGAATGATGAAGATGGCCACCGAAGATGATTCCCCCCTCCGATAGGGTGCCGGAACGGGTCTAGATTGGTTTTCGGTGGATAAGGATCCCTGCGGTAGCGTAAATTCTGATCTAGGTTAACCCCGAAGGGTTTTGAATATTTGGGAGTTTATAGTGCAAAGAGGGGGTGCGGGAGGCTACCGAGGTGGGCACAACCCATCTGGGCATGCCAGGGGACCCTGGCGCACCCTGGTGGGTTGTGCCCCCCTCGGGGCATCCCCCAGGTGCAGCTCTGGCCCATTGGGTTATTTTTGGTCCAAAAAAATATCCGTAAAGTTTCACGGTGTTTGGATTCCGTTTGATATTGATTTCGTGCGATGTAAAAAACAAGCAAAAAACAGCAATTGGAACTGGGCACTGGGTCAATAGGTTAGTCCCAAAAAATGATATAAAGTTGCTATGAAATGATCATAAAACACCGAAGAATGATAAAATAACAGCATGAATACTTCATAAATTATAGATACGTTGGAGACGTATCAGCATCCCCAAGTCTAATTCCTACTTGTCCTCGAGTAGGTAAATGATAAAAGAAATAATTTATGAAGTGTGAATGCTAGCAAAGTGCACAAGTTTGATCAATGATAATTTCAATCACTTTTCCTAGCATCATAGCAGCAATTGTTTCTTATGAAACTTCTCATGTTATAGTAGCAATCAATGCACATGTTAAGGTTCAAACAATGAATTCTCTTGAAACTCGACAACCTATGTTCTTAGTCACCAAGCAATTGCAATTCAACTAATTCAACGGAGTTTAAGTAAGAGCTCCACATACTCAACCATCATATAGTCTTCTATGATTGCTAACACTCACCGCACACACATGAGCAAAACGTTTCAACCGGACACATAGAAAGATAGGGGCTTATTATTTTGCCTCCCAACGTATTCACCTCAAGGGTGATGTCAACAATAATAACTCATGCTACCCATATTCAACTGGACATATGTGCCTAGATCTTTCCTCACCACATAATGCTTGCCAAAAGAGAAAAATAAAAAGGAATAGAGAAAAAAACTTTGACTCTTTGCATAAAAGTAAATAATGAAAAGTAGAAGATAGGCCCTTCGCAGAGGGAAGTAGGCATTTGTAGAGGTGCGAGAGCTCAAAGCGAAAATTGAGAGATAAAAAAAATATTTTGAGAGGCATACTTTTCCCACCAACGAAAACGACTTAGAGCTCCCAACACTTTCCATGCTAGATATATCATAGGCGGTTCCCAAATAGAAAATAAATTTTATTCCTTTTTCCACCATACTTTCACTTTCCATGGCTAACCATATCCACGGGTGCCCTCCATACCAACACTTCCCAAGGAATTTATTATTTGACAACATAAAGTAAATTCATTTTTTTTTCATTTCGGGACTAGGCATCCCTAATACCTTTGGCTTGCTCTCATGCAATGACAAGTGAATAAACACTCATCGTGAGAATAACACATCTAGCATGGAAAATATTGGCCACCCATCACCACCTCGCGAGCGGCACGAGCACACAAAAGAGAAATTTATTTTGAATATTAGAGATGGCACATACAAATTTGCTTAGAATGGCAAAAGAATACCGCATATAGGTAGATATAGTGGACTCTTGAAAATAAGATTTGGGTTTCAGGGTTTTTGGATGCACAAGTATTATCTCTACTTGGTGCGGAATTTTTGGCTAGCAAAGATGGGGGGAAAGCACCACATGTTAAAGGATCTATGACAATATAACTTCTATGTGAATATGAACAAACACAAACCATTACGTTGTCTTCCTTGTCCAATGTAAACAATTTTGGCATATAATATTTTGATGGGGACTCACAATCACAAAAGATTTCGATGATAGTGTATTTATATGTGAAGGTTCTCTTCCTTATACTAATTATTCATGAATTGCTTGTATGACCAATATTGTGATTGTCAAGCCTGAAATGATTTCACTTTCTAAACCCAATGTGAAGCTTCCACTATGCATGATATGATTTCAACTTCATGAAATTCAATTTATTCAACAATTTACTCATAGGATATAAGTAAAGCACAAGAGTAAATGACATAGAAAAGAGCTTCGTTGACGGGATGTGAGTGCCGCTTACATAGCCTCCTTGGAAACTATTTGAGGACTCTATTTTATTTAAAAACTTTCTGATCTAAGTACTTCATTAAAATAGCAAGCAAAACAAAACAAAATTACATTTATACAATATCACACATCATGTGAAGAAGCAAAAACTTAGGATCAACTGATACTAACCGATAATTGTTGAAGAAGAAGGTGGGATGCCTACCGGGGCATCCCCAAGCTTAGATGCTTGAGAATTCTTGAAATATTAACTTGGGATGCCTTGGGCATCCCCAAGATTGAGCTTTTGTGTCTCCTTAATTCCTCTCATATCATGGTTTTCCTAAATCTCAAAAGCTTCATCCACACAAAACTCAACAAGAACTCGTGAGATAAGTTAGTATAAACCAATGCAAAAACCTTATCATTCTCTACTATAGAAAATCACTAAAATTATTATTCAACATTGCATACTAAATGCCTCTGCATATTGAATAACCCTATCCTCAAATAAGATCATTAAACACGCAAACATATGCAAACAATGCAAACATAACAGCAGTCTGCCAAAATAGTAGAGTTTGTAAAGAATGCAAGAGTATCAATACTTATTCAACTCCAAACATTATGAAAATTTACCACACTGTAGACAACTTATCAGAGCTCATTTTGCAAAAACGTTTCAATATATTATCACATTCTGACTTTTCTAGGGAATTTTTGCAACGGCGATAAACTTTCTATTTTCAAACAGCAACATGTATACTTGCAAAATAAGCATGGGAAAGGCTATCATTGCCACTTTTATTGAAATAAAAGATGAAAAACATTATTATAAATAACAGAAAGCAAATCCTAACAAAATAAATTGATGCGCCAAGCAAGACACATATCATGTGACAATTGAAAACATAGCTCCAAGTGAGATTACCGATAATGTTGGAGACGAAAGAGGGGATGCCTTCTGGGGCATCCCCAAGCTTAGTTGCTTGGATATTCCTTGAATATTTCCTTGGGGTTCCTTGGGAATCCCCAAGCTTAGGGTCTTGTCACTCCTCATTCTTCTCGTATCGACATCTCACCCAAAACTTGAAAACTTCAATCACACAATACTTAACGGAACTTTGTGAGATAGATTAGTATGATAAAGAGCCAACCATTCCACTTTTGGTACTTCCAAAGACAAGATTCATAATTGTTCTCACACAATGCCTACTGTATCATATCATTTCTACAATTTATATTGAGCAATATAAGCCATAGAAACTAGAAAACAAGCAAACTATGCATTGAAAATAGAATCTGTCAAAAACAAAACAGTCTGAAGTAATCTGTACTCAAACCATACTTCTACTACTCCAAAAATTCTGAAAATTTAGGAACACATGAGAAATTTGTATATTAATATTATGAGAAAATAATCAACTCAATATCACTCTTACATTAAAAACTAGAATTATTTTCGTGAGCACAAAAGTTTCTGATTTTTAGCAAGATCAAAGCAACTATCACCCAACAAGATTTTAAAGGCTTTACTTGGCACTTTATTCAAACAAAAGGAATAAAACATGATTACTACAGTAGCATAAGCATGTGAACACACAAAAACAGTAGTTAAAAGTGTTGGGTTGTCTCCCAACAAGCGCTTTTCTTTTATGCCTTTTAAGCTAGGCATGATGATTTCAATGATGCTCGCATAAAAGATAAGAATTGAAACATGAAGCGAGCATCAAGAAGCATATGACTAGCAAATTTGGGTCTAAACCACTTCCTATGCATAGGGATTTTGTGAGCAAACAACTTATGGGAACAAGAATCAACTAGCATAGGAAGGCAAAACAAGTTCAACTTAAAAACAATCAACACATAGAGAAGAAACTTGATATTATTGAGATATGTAAGAGCATAAGTTCCTTCCTCATAATAATTTTAGGAAACACCATGAATGAATTCAAAAATATAACTATCCCATACACCACTCTTTTCATGATGCACAAGAATAGAAGATTTATTACTCTTTATGGCATACATGTCATCATAATAATCATCATAGACAACAACTTTATTGTCATAGTCAATTGAAACCTCTTCCAAAATAGTGGATGTACCACTAAATAAAGTCATGACCTCTCCAAATCCACTTTCATCAATATTGTAATAAGATTCAATACCCTCCAAAATAGTGGGATCACTACTACCTAGAGTTGACACTCGTCCAAACCCACCACTTTCATCAATGTAATCATCATAAATAGGAGGCATGCTATCATCATAATAAATTTTCTTATCGAAAGTAGAAGGAATCAAAGGATCATATTCATTAAGCAAAGCATCCCCAATCTTAGGACACACATTATTTCCAGCAAATAAATCTTCAAACATATCATACTCATCAAACATAGCATCCCCAAGCTTGTGGTTTTGCATATCATCACAATCATTTTTATCAATATCATGAATGGCACCAATAGTATAGCAAAAATTATTATCATATTCTTCCAAGCAAGTGCTAAAAATATTTTCAAGATCATAATTGATATCATTGTCTTCCCAATCATAATCATCACAACAAGTAATAGGCATAACAAAACATCATTAATATCATCATTCGCCATCAACATATTTGATTCACTTTCATGAGGCACAATCGTGATGGTATCAACTTTATTTGGGAGAGATACCTTTTTACCTCTATTCTTTCTTCTTCACCACACCATGTGTGGGTTTAATTAATTCTTTTAAGCTTCTTGTTGAAGAGATTAATGGGATAGGAAGCTCCTCCTCGTTACCTGATTCATCACAATAAACACTAATAGGGTATTGGGAAATATTTTCCCTTTCATTAGTACTCTCTTCATATTCTATTTGTTTTCTTGTCTTTAGATAGTTGGCAATATAAGGATTCTCAATGCAATTCACCGTACGAAACATATAAATTTCTTCTAGATCAAAACCAAGAAATCTCTCAAGATTTGGAAAACCCTTAGTTATATGTTTCATTTCTTCTTACCCCAAAAGAAGACTAAGCTCTTTATTATGCTCAAGGTTAATCAAGTTATCACAATTTTTGGACACAATTTGATCATGAAACAATTTGCATTGGAGATTTAAATGACCACGTTCATTACAAAGTTCACAAGGATGGTGAACAAAATTACATCTTTCAGCACAATCATCTAGCCTCTCTTGCAACCTTTTCATTTCTAAATATTTATGTTCTTACAAAATCTATCTTCCCTTTTTGGTGTGCAAAGGCACTCCCAATTCACTCCACAAAAAGTGACATACTTATAAGAAACATTTTTGTCATGACTTGTGCAATCATCATTGGTATTTTGGATATCCAAAGAGTTCACACTAACAATATTGCAATCATGCTCATCATTCAAATATTTTGTGCCAAGCATTTTATTGACTTCTTCTTCTAACAATTGAGCACAATTTTCCGAACTATCATTTTCAAGAAAGATATTATAAAGATGATCAATAATATGATGCAACCTCAGTTCCATTTTTTGTAGTTTTCTTTTATAAACCAAACTAGTGATAAAACCAGAAACTAAAAGATTCAATTGCAAGATCTAAAATGTACCTTCAAGCACTCACCTCCCCGGCAACGGAGCCAGAAAAGAGCTTGATGTCTACTACGCAACTTTATTCTTGTAGACACGTGTTGGGTCTCCAAGCGTGGAGTTTTGTAGGACAGTAGCAATTTTCCCTCAAGTGGATGACCTAAGGTTTATCAATCCGTGAGAGGTGTAGGATGAAGATGGTCTCTCTCAAATGACCCTGCAACCAAATACAAGAAATCTCTTGTGTCCCCAACACACCCAATACAATGGCAAATTGTATGGTGCACTAGTTCGGCGAAGAGATGGTGATAAAAGTGTAATATGGATGGTAGAAATATATTTTTATAATATTAATAAATAAAAACATCAAGGTAGCAAATAGTAAACGGGCACAAAAATGGTATTGCAATGCTTAAAAACAAGGCCTAGGGTCCGTACTTTCAATAGTGCAATCTCTCAACAGTGCTACACATAGTTGGATCATATGATTATCCCTCAAAGTGCAACAAAGAATCACTCCCGAGTTCCATTTACCGGAGAACAAAAGATAGAAATTATTTGTAGGGTACGAGACTACCTCAAAGCTATTCTTTCCGTTCGATCTATTCAAGAGTCACTACTAGGGAAAACCCTAGTAGTAGCGCGGGTTTTGAGGCTATCAGCAGCGCGGGTAGCCGCGCTACCAATAATGCGCTACAGCTAACTGTTAGTAGTAGCGCGGTCTGTACCCGCGCTTCTACTATGGACTGTATCAGCAGTGCTTTTCCGGAACGCGCTACTATTAATTAGCTGTAGCGATTTCCTGGCCCCGCTCTACTGCTATATCTTTCATCATTTCCCCCGGCTTCCTACCCCGTTTCAGCTTCAATAAGCAGCAATTTCCAGATACTAGGTACTACTAGATATCAATTTCATAAAGCATTATAGGTACTAGGTAGTACTCCCTTGGTTCCAAATTACTCGTCGTGGTTTTAGTTCAAATTTGTAGTTCTAGATAATATCGACGACGATCATCATATGTAGTTCTAGATAATATCGACGACGATCATCATATGTAGTTCTACATGATATCGACGACGATCATCATATGTAGTTCTAGATGATATAGCCACACACACATATGTAGTTCTAGATGATATCGACGACGATCATCATTCTCAAGCCTGGGCGGTGGGTGTTCCTGATAGTAATTAGGATGGCCTGTCCAACACGAAGATTCTTGCCAATGAGGAATCTCTTCCACCCAACCGAGTTTAAGTGTGTGCGACCGTCTGTGTCCATGCGGTAAGTACAGATGGTGACGGAGCCCCTTGCGGTAAGGCGTAGTCCAGCTGAGCCTTCTCCATCAGGCTCGATACCACAACTCACAGATAGGTTCTTTGGCAATTTCTGAATAAGAAAAAACATATCAATTAATAAATAGCCTCGCACATACTCTTGCAAATATATCTCTATTAAGTCTAGATTTCTACACCATCAAAAGACACAACACTACGCATTTGTACTAACTAATCATGAATTCTACTAATAAGTATATATGGATTATCTACACTATTAATAGTTCCTTGGATTCTACACTAATAAGAGCATGTGATCAGACTCTACACTAAAGCATATCATCGACTAGATTCCACAAAGCATATCATTGGACTCTACACTAAGCATATCATCAGATTCACTAAGCATATCATCGAATAATTTGCATTTGAATGTATAACAATAAAGCATATATATATATATATATCATCAAATTACTACAGGCAATACGTATAACGTACCATTTCATGCCGATCGACCATGGTACTTGTCAGGTAGGTCACGAATGGCACCCCGACAAAGTCATCACGTGGCGGAATTATGTCCCATAGGTTGCACACCTCCTCCTCACTCGGCCTCATTCTTTGAGCTACGATGGCTTCATGAAGTGGGTTCTCATCATCTTCATCGAGTGGGTCCTCATTATCTTCATCATCTTCATCATCTTCCACCAGGTTGATATAAATGACAGCCAGCTTGGGTCTTTCTGCTCTGAAGGAGAATCTGATCAACTCACCACCAGTAAGACGCATGCGGGCGAGGAAACGGGCCCATCCATCTCCTCCAATCTACGACATATTGCGTCCTTTCTCGACCTCCATAGTGTACGGCCCCCTAGGAGCCTCAAATGTCACAGTGTCTCCTGTCAACTTGTTGAATTTCAACCTCACATTGCATGGGATGATCTGCCTAAAAAAGCAAAATGACACAATGCAGTAATGCCAACACTAAAAATTTCAACCTCACATTTCATCTAATTTCTTACCGCCGCATGATGAAAACTCGGTTGGAAGTAGATGCCGAACAGCTTGCCAGTTGCAAGGCTGCTGGCGCACCTTGACTTGCACAGTTGACATAGTGGTGGTGGTGGTGGCGGCGCCATTTTCCTAAAGAAATATGAGCAAAGGATTAATGATTCACTTCACAGGAAAGAAAAACAGTAGCATGTGATATTTTTGGTTCTTCCGCGAGAAGCAGCTTTATGGACAAAGCATTTCGGTGGCACCTATTACCGAAAAAACTTTTCACAAATATGTACCAAATAAGGGTACCGCCTACCAAGACATTTCATCTCATTTGGCCCCTATTGCCTAAGATAATTGATTAAAAAAACAAGTGGCAAATTTAACTAAATTGGCACCTACATTTTGCCAAAAAATATCTTATTACAAAAAACAATAGCATCTACCTATCCATGTACAGAAAAAATAACAATAAAATGGTGCATACTAAATCAACTAAATCAACTAGCCTACTAAATCCACTAGCATACTAAATCAACTAAATCAAAATGTTCTAAATCAACTAAATCAAGATGTTCTAAATCAACTACATACTAAGTCAACTAAATCAACTAGATACTAAATCAACTAAATCAACTAAATCCAACTAGATGGAGGAGGGAGGAGGGAGAAGGAGGGGCGACTCGAGGAGGGAGAAGAGAGTAGGACGGAGGAGGAAGACGGAGCGAGGAGGGGCCAGCCGGCGGCGAGTGGAGGGAGGACGGAGGAGGAAGATGGAGCGAGGAGGGACCGGCCAGCGGCAACGAGAGGGAGGACGGAGGAGGAGGCCGGTACCGAGTCCAGCGAGGAGGAGGAGGTGGCGGCGGCGCAGATCGGAGGAGGGGCGACGGGGGAGGACCTACGTGGGAGTTGAGGGCGAGATCGAGTGAGTGTGTGTGTGATTGGATCGGATAGGTCCGAGAGTGGGGGAGATGGAATGGCTTAGCAGTAGCGCGCTATATCAAAAGGCGCTACTGCTAAATGACCTAGCAGTAGCGCCTTTCACAAAGAGCGCGCTACTGCTATGTGTCACCATGTAAAAATAGACATCAAAAATACATTGATAATCAATGATCTTTTTGTGTACAATCTGATTTATCAATAGAGTTCAGTGAAGACCAAGTGGTTGTGAAAGTTTGAGAAGTAGTATATTTAAGGTGGTACAAACTCTCTTCATGAAGCAAGGTGGGACTAAATTTTATAGTAAACTTAGCAGTAGCGGTTATTGTGTAAATGCTCTACTGCTACGGTCCCTAGTAGTAGCGCTCTTCATACTAGCGTGCTGCTGCTAGAACTAGCCTCACGGCGGCGTCGTGCCAATTATAGCAGTAGCGCGTCTTAGACTAGGCACGCTACTGATAGATTTATTTCAGCAACGAGGTTTGTGCAAGCGCGCTACTGCTAGTTAGCAGCAGCGCCTTATTTTAAAGCGCGCTGATGGTAAGATTCTGTGTATAGGATTTTCCCTAGTAGTGAGTTCGTGCTAAAATAACACAAAGCAATTGTTTCCGTTCGATCTATCCTAGAGTCTGTACTAAGATAACACCAAAGCAAGTTCATATTCATAATACTCAATCCACACAAAGAACTATAAAGAGACCCCAAAGTTTTCGTCGGAGAAAAGATAATAAAAACGTGCATCAACCCCTATGCATAGATTACCCTAATATCACCGCTGGAATCCGCGAGTTGAATGCCATAACATAAATCAAGTGAATCAATAAGATACCCCAATTGTCACCTCAAGTATTCATACCGCAGGACATATATCATGTGTTCTCATCTCTAAATATTCAACCCGACAAGACAAAACTTCAAAGGGTAAAGACTCAATTCATCACAACAAGAGTATAGAGGGGAGAAACATCATATGATCCGACTATATTAACAAAGCCCATGATATAGATCACGAGAGAGAGAGAGACAGATTAAACACATAGCTACTAGTACAAACCCTCAGCCCTGAGGGTGGACTACCCCCTCCTCATCGTGGTGGTCGCCGAGATGATGAAGATGGCCACCGGAGATGATTCCCCCCTCCGGCATGGTCCCAGTCGGGTCTAGATTGGTTTTCGGTGGCTACGGAGCCCTGCGGCAGCGGAACTTCTGATCTAGGTTAACCCCAAAGGGTTTCACAATATTTGGGAATTTATAGTGTAAAGAGGGGGTGCGGGAGGCCACCGAGGTGGGCACAACACACCTGGGCGCGCTAGGGGGCCCTGGCGCGCCCTGGTGGGTTGTGCCCCCCTCGGGGCACCCCTGAGGTGCAGCTCTGGCCCATTGGGTTCCCGTTGGTCCAAAAAAAATCTCTGTAAAGTTTCGCGGTGTTTGGACTCCATTTGATATTCATTTCCCGCGATGTAAAAAACAAGCAAAAAACAGCAACTGGCACTAGGCACTAGGTCAATAGGTTAGTCCCAAAAAATGATATAAAGTTGCTACAAAATGATTGTAAAACACCCAAGAATGATAAAATAACAACATGAATACTTCATAAATTATAGATACATTGGAGACGTATCAGCATCCCCAAGCTTAATTCCTACTCGTCCTCAAGTAGGGAAATGATAAAAGAAATTATTTATAAAGTGTGAATGCTAGCAAAGTGCACAAGTTTGACCAATGATAATTTCAATCACTTTTCCTAGCATCATAGCAACAATTCTTTCTTATGAAACTTCTCATGTTGTAGTAGCAACCAGTTCACATGTTATGGTTAAAACAATGAATTCTCTTGAAACTCGACAACCTATGTTCTTAATCACCAAGCAATTGCAATTCAACTTATTCAATAGAGTTTAAGTAAGAGCTCCAGATACTCAACCATCATATAGTCTTCCATGATTGCTAACACTCACCGCATACACATGAGCAAACGTTTCAACCGGACACATAGAAAGATAGGGGCTTATTGTTTTGCCTCCCAACGTATTCACCTCAAGGGCGTGATGTCAACAATAATAACTCATGCTACCCATATTCAACTGGACATATGTGCCTAGATCTTTCCTCGCCACATGATGCTTGCCAAAAGAGAAAAATAAAAAGGAATAGAGAGAAAAACTTTGACTCTTTGCATAAAAGTAAATACTGAAAAGTAAAAGATAGGCCCTTCGCAGAGGGAAGTAGGGATTTGTAGAGGTGCCAGAGCTCAAAGCAAAAATTGAGAGATATTTTTTTTTGAGAGGCATACTTTTCCCACCAATGAATACGACTTACAGCTCTCAACACTTTCCATGCTCGATCAATCATAGGTGGTTCCCAAGCAGAAAATAAAGTTTATTCCTTTTTCCACCATACTTTCACTTTCCATGGCTAACCGTATCCACGGGTGCCCTCCATACCAACACTTTCCAAGGAATTTATTATTTGACAACATAAAGTATATTCAGTTTTTTCATTTTGGGACTGGGCATCCCTAATACCTTTGCCTTACTCTCGTGCAATGACAAGTGAATAAACACTCATCGTGATAATAACACATCTAGCATGGAAAATATTAGCCACCCCCACCGCTCCGCTAGTGAAACGATCACACAAAAGAGAAATTTATTTTTCAAAATTAGAGATGGCACATGCAAATTTTCTTAGAACGGCAAAAGAATACCGCATATAGGTAGATATAGTGGACTCATGTGGAAAAACTGGTTTAAAGGTTTTTGGATGCACAAGTAGTGATCATACTTAGTGCTAAATGAAGGCTAGCAAAAGATTGAGAAGCGACCAGCCAAGAAACGAATAATCTCATAAGCGAGCATTAAGCATAACTAACAGCGAATAATGCACCACAAGTAGGATAGAATTTCATTGCATAACTATTGACTTCCGTGCATCCATGTGGAATCACAATCCTTAACACCAATTTTCATACTAAAGCATAATTACTCATCAAGATGACTCACATATCACATCATCATATCTCAAAACTATTACTAAGAATCAAGTTTATTTTGTCCAATGATCTTCATGAAAGTTTTTACTATATCCTTCTTGGATATCCATCACTTTGGGACTAATTTTCATGTGTTGCTTTTGACAAGCTCAAACAAATATAAGTGAAGATCATGAACATAATTTTTCTTTCTCTCAAAATAATTTAAGTGAATCAAGAGAGAATTTCTTGAAAATTTTACTAACTCTCAAATAAATCTAAGTGAAGCAAGAGAGCATTGCTTCAAAAATACTAAAGCACACCATGCTCAAAAAGATATAAGTGAAGCACTAGAGCAAGTCCATAGCTCATAAAAAAATTAAGTGAAGCATAGAGAGCAATTCTAACAAGTCATGACATAATTTTGGCTCTCTCAAATAGGTGTGTCCACCAAGGGATCAAGACTTAAAACACAAAATAAAACAAGCAAAGACTAATATCATTCAAGACGCTCCAAGTAAAACACATAGTATGTGACGAATAAAAATATAGCTTCGAGTAAAATACCGATGGTAGTTAGAAGAAAGAGGGGATGCCACTCGGGGGCATCCCCAAGCTTAGTTGGTTGCTCATTTTTGGATAATAGCTTGGGATGCTGGGGCATCCCCAAGCTTAGGCTCTTCTACTCCTTATTCCTTCATCCATCGTAAGATAACCCAAAACTTGAAAACTTCAATCACACAAAACTCAACAAAACCTTCGTGAGATCCGTTAGTATAAGAATAATAAATCACTACTATAAGTGTTGTATCAAACCAATTCATATTTTGTTCTTGCATTATATCTACTGTATTCCAACTTTTCTATGGCAAAAACTCATCAGAGAAAACCATAGAGCCATCAAAATAAGCACACACCACAAAGAAAAGAGAATCTGTCAAAACAGAATAGTTTGTACCAATCTGACTATTTCGAATACTTATGTAACTCCAAAAATTCTGAAAAATTAGGGCGACCTGGACAATTTGTATATTGATCTACTTCAAGTGGAATGGGTATTTTATTGCTCTCTGAAAAAATAATACAAGCTTTATATTATAAGCCATGGGCCTCAAGGGCTCGAATACATAAGCTCAATCACACAAGAGTCAGCGGAAGAAATAATATCTAAGTACCGACATAAGTTAAACAAGTTTGCCTTAAGAAGGCTAGCACAAAAGTAGCAACAATCGAAAAGGCAAGGCCTCCTGCTTGGGACCTCCTAACTACTCCTTGAAGATGAAATCCACATAGAAACATCCTCGGGATTCTCTGGCTCATGGACTCCATCATCTGGTTGCGACATCCGAGAAAAATGGAAAAGGGGGAAAGGAGGGAGCAAAGCAACCATGGGTACTCATCCAAAGTACTCGCAAGCAAGGATCTACACTACACATGCATTGGTATCAATGAAATGGGTAGTATCTGTGGATTGAACTGCAGAATGCCAGAATAAGAGGGGGATAGCTAGTCCTATCAAAGACTACGCTTCTGGAAGCCTCCATGTTGAAGCAGTAGAAGAGAGTAGATGGTAAGTTAACCAAGTATCATCGCATAGCATAATCCTACCCGGCGATCCTCTCCTCGTCGCCCTGCTAGAGAGCGATCACCGGGTTGTATCTGGCACTTGAAAGGGTGTGTTTTATTAAGTATCCAGTTCTAGTTGTCATAAGGTCAAGGCACAACTCCGGGTCGTCCTTTTACCGAGGGACACATCTATTCGAATAGATAAACTTCCCTGCAGGGGTGCACCACATTACCCAACACGCTTGATCCCTCTAGGTGGTCTCAACCTGCCCTATCGCTCCGCCACAAAGATCCACATAGAGGACCGTCGGGAAGTATGTCCTTTCAGCCCCCAATCCGTGAATCAACCACGGGTACTCAATGAGCCGACCCGACTTTAATCACCACATGTATCATGTATTATGTATATAAGTATATACCCGTGATCACCTCCCGAGTGATCACGACCCGATAGTATAGCATGGCAGATGGACAAGAATGTAGGTCCACTGATGGAATACTAGCATCCTATACTAAGCATTTGGGATTGCAAGTAAAGGTAACAATAGTAGTAGCAAAGACAGTATATGCATCAGGATAGGATTAACAGAAAGCAATAACATTCTACACTACTCTAATGCAAGTAGCAGAGAGAAGAATAGGTGATATCGGGTTGATCGGGGGGGGGGGGGGCTTGCCTGGTTGCTCTGTGTAAGTGCATCTAGTGCCCCTTAGTGATTTTGGTGTATTGAAGACTTATAGGTTAAGGGACTAATGCATTTTTGAGTGTACACAAGTCTATAAGTCTATGAGGAGTTTGATATTTACAGACAAAGTCGACCCCTAAAAATGAATGTCTTCAACTGAAGACTTTGGCTTTCTGAAGACTTTGAAAGTGAAGAAATTGGTGTGACCATGAAGACTTGATATTCATGCGAGGAATATGAAGCATGAAGACTTTTGTTTTCATAGTTTCATTTCCTCTCTCTTGAGTCATAGGAAACACCATACTGTTAAAGGGGGTCGAGGTAAAACTAAGGAAAAGTTTCCAAGTGATGCTCATCTCAAAATCCTACACCTACCAATACCTTCGATTGAAGCCATTGGAAATCTCATACAACCCAGTCAATTTCTTCAGTGACAGAGACGAAGTTCTTCTAGTATCTGAGGAATTTGTTCTGACTGAGGAGTTAGGAATTCACCAGTGTGGATGCCTACAAGTGAGGAATATGATAGCCCTCAGGAATTTGATAGCCAAATTTCCGACAGTTGCTGTGCTACGTGCCAGCTGTCCCAAAATATCTACCCACGTAACGGTCATATCATTAAAGGGCATTTATGTCTTATCATGTCGGGTTGCTCCCTAGGCTATAAATAGCCGTCCCCTACAACCAATAGCTGGTTGGCTGCTCTGCGAAAAACTGACACTTGTCATTGAGAGCATCCTATCCTCCGAGGACTTTGAGCTAAAATCATCAAGTGAGGAAAAACCCAAAACCCCAAACCAAACACCTACTAATCCAAGTGATTGAGCATCACTAGAGAGATTGTTCCTGTGTGGAACCAACGCTTGTTACTTTTGAGGACTGTGCATCCTTCAGACGGTTAGGCGTCATGGTCTAGAGCATCCAAGAGGAAATTGTGGATCACTGAGTGATCGAGTCTGTGAAGGTTTGGAAGTCACCTGAAGACTTGCCAAGACTGATTGGACGAGGTCTGTGTGACCTTAGTTCAAGAAGAATATAGTGAGGACTGTGTCCGGGACTATGTGTCCTCAGGTTTAAATACCTAGCCGCTCTAACCAGACGTACGACACTCACAGCAGTTAGAACTGGTCTACCAAATCATTGTATTCACCGAGCTAACTTGTAACACCCCGGATGTAATTTACCTAATATGTACTCCAACTCTTGCCGTTTCCGGCGCTAAGTTATTTTATTTCCTCGGGTTCGGTTTTTTGTCTCCGTGTGTTGTTGGCGTTGTCATGCATCTCATATCAGGTCATCATGTGCATTGCATTTGCATACGTGTTCGTCTCATGCATCCGAGCCTTTTCCCCGTTATCCGTTTTGCATTCCGGCGCTCCTATCTCCTCCGGTGGTCTTTTCTACCTTCTTTTCGTGTGTGGGGATTAAACATTTCCGGATTGAACCCAGACTTGCCAAGCGGCCTTGGTTTACTACTGGTAGACCGCCTGTCAAGTTTCGTACCATTTGGACTTCGTTTGATACTCCAACGGTTAACCGAGGGACCGAGAAGGCCTCATGTGTGTTGCAGCCCAACACCCTTCCAATTTGGCCCAAAACCCACTAATACCCTCTCCATCATCTAGAGTGTTCGATCACGATCGCGTGGCCGAAAACCGCACCTCATTTGGACTCTCCTAGCTCCTCCTATGCCTATATATATGTCCTCCTCCGAAATCCCAGATCTCCTCTCCCCCGAAACCCTAAAAATCGCCCCGCCGCCTCTTCTCCTACCTCGCGCCGCCGCCCCGCAGATCGTCCCTCCGCCGCGCCGCCCAACTCCGGCGAGGTCCACCGCCCGAGCTCCGGCAGGGCTCCGGCGCCGCCCCGCCGCGCCGCTCTTGATGGCCGACGCCGCCGCGCTCCGGCAACCGCACACCGGCGCCGACCTCCCTCACCGACCAGCCTCTCCTTTGCGGAAAGTCCACTCCGGCGAATGACGAACTCCGGCGAGCCCCCCTGGCGAACCTCGACTTCCGCGCCTCAGATCTAAGATCTGGAGTTTAGGGTTGACTTTATCCCCGAAAACCCTAATTATTTCGCAATGTTCATCATGCTATAACTCCGCATCCGTAGCTCCATTTTGGGTGTGTAGCATATCAAAATGTTCGCCTCAGAGAGCACATCATCTCATCTCATTGCATCATTTTCATTTGAGCTCATCTTGATGCCTGAAATGCTGTTGGAAGAGAGCTATTTGAGTTAATTGTCAGATCTGCTGCACCAAATAGCTATTTGTCATTTTTGCCATGTTTGATGTGTGCATGATATGCCCCTGAGCTCTACATGAGTTTTTTTATATGCTTTGCCATCTTTCCAGAGGTGCTATCCATGTATTTTTATGATATGTGTGGTGACTAGCACAAGCTTGCAAAGTAGTGCATTTGTTAATGCTGATTTCAGGGACGATTTCACCTAGTCCTTGGTCTGTTTTTATCAATATGCCATATGTTCATGTTGTTTCCTAGTGATCCATGCCTCTTTTGAGGATGATCAGTAAGGATGTTTTGTTAATCTTGTAGTGCTTTATCCATCCATGTATTTGTTTGCATTTATGGAGCACCCTAGCTTGAGTCAATCAAGCTCTACTTTTGCTATTTCGTCAATCTGGGCAGATTGTCTACTTGTTAGCGATTTTGCCGAGGATGTTGTTGTTGATCCGTGCATGCTATGTTGTTGTTCTTTCCATGTCTAGCTTATATAATATGTATTCTTGATGAGTGTATGCTTAGATTGTCATGCCTTTCTCTGTAGCGAGTGCATCGAGCTCGTAAACATGCCTACTTGTTAACAGATTGCACGCTCCAGTTTTTCTCTAAGTCTGTAATCTGATTATGTTTTTGCCATGTTCACATGCTTGCAATTGTATTTTCTGATCCCTTTTGGCTCAAGGTCACTAAGGGATTTTTGTTAAGCTCTTTGAGTAGCTCCATGCCATGCTTTACTTTGTCATGGTAAGTTCCTGTAGCATATAGTTTTCATGCTCCAAAGTGTGCTACTTGATCTAAAATTCTAGGCTTGTGTTAATTTCACTGTCTGAAACCTGTTTACCAATTGCACTTTTCCCATGCTTGTTTGAACCTGTTAATGGATGAATTGGCCATAGATCAATGTTCATCTTTTGTCAAACATCATGAGTGGATCCCTGCCAAATATTTTGTTGCCATGTTTGAGTGTTGTAGCATAATTAACTTGTTGCATTTAGATGGCTACTTGCTGTTTATCGCAGACCGGTGCCATATTTGTTTTGCTTGCCATTTCCAAACCGTGTCTCCGATTCCGATGTTCTTTATATCGATTTCAACCGAAATCACCTCTCCTTTCCAGTGGCACACTTGGGTTTCCAAGTTGAAGCCAGGTTCAATCATTCTTTGTCAAATCTTGCATATGCATCACATATCGCATCCCGCATAGCATACCATGTTTGCATCATGTTGATCGAGCATTTGCATGTGGTTGATTGTGTTCCTTTTGCTTGTTTGTCTTGTTTGGGTAGAGCCGGGAGACGAGTTCTCTAACGAGGAGCCCGTTGAGTTTGCTTTCGAGGATCCAGTCAACTCTGACAACTTTGCGGGCAAGATGATCATACCCTCAAAATTACTTCTATCTTTGCTTTGCTAGATGCTCGCTCTTTTACTATGTCTATGCTACGATGCCTAGCACTTGCTTATCATGCCTCCCAAATTGCCATGTCAAACCTCTAACCCACCATGTCCTAGCAAACCTTTGATTGGCTATGTTACCGCTTTGCTCAGCCCCTCTTATAGCGTTGCTAGTTGCAGGTGAAGATTGGAGATCGATCCTTGTTGGAACATTATTTTCTTGTTGGGATATCACTATATTATCTTGTTATCTTAAAGCATCTATATACTTGGTAAAGGGTGGAAGGATCGGCCTTTGGCCTAGTGTTTTGTTCCACTCTTGCTGCCCTAGTTTCCGTCATATCGGTGTTATGTTCCCGGATTTTGCGTTCCTTACACGGTTGGGTAATAATGGGAACCCCTTGACAGTTCGCCTTGATTAAAACTCCTCCAGCAATGCCCAACCTTGGTTTTACCATTTGCCACCTAGCCTCTTTTCCCCTTGGGTTTCCGGAGCCTAAGGGTCATCTTATTTAAACCCCCCCGGGCCAGTGCTCCTCTGAGTATTGGTCCACCTCGTCAGCCGCTGGTGGCCACTAGGGCAACTCTGGGCTAGCCTACTGGAAGTTTAGACAATCTGAGTGTGCCTGAGAACGAGATATGTGCAGCTTATCGGATTTGTCGGCACATTCGGGGGGTGTTGCTGGTTTAGTTTTACCTTGTCGAAATGTCTTGTAACCGGGATTCCGAGTCTGATCGGGTCTTCCCGCTAGAAGGTATATCCTTCGTTGACCGTGAGAGCTTGTAATGGGCTAAGTTGGGACTCCCCTGCAGAGATTTGAACTTTCGTAAGCCGTGCCCGCGGTTATGGGCAGATGGGAATTTGTTAATGTCCGGTTGTAGATAACTTGAACCTTAACTTAATTAAAATGAATCAACTGAGTGTGTTACCGTGATGGTCTCTTCTCGGCGGAGTCCGGGAAGTGAACACGGTGTTGGAGTAATGTTTGCCGTAGGTTGTTCTGTAGTTCTTCGTTCATGCTTTGCCTTCTCTTCTCGCTCTCATTTGCGAACAGGTTAGCCACCATATATGCTAGTCACTTGCTGCAGCTCCACATATTACCTTACCTTTCCTATAAGCTTAAATAGTCTTGATCGCGAGGGTGCGAGATTGCTGAGTCCCCGTGGCTCACAGATTACTTCCAAACCAGATGTAGGGCCCGATGACTCTGTTCCAGATGATGCGCTTGAGCTCAAGTGGGAGTTCGAGAAAGACTCACGTCGTTACTATGTGTCCTTCCCTGATGATCAGTAGTGGTGCCCAGTTGGGGCGATAGGGACCATGTCGCATGTTGGGGTTGATCTTTTATTTTGGTACCGTAGTCGGACCATGATTGTATTGGATGATGCAATGCTATTTATGTACTTTGTGTGACGTGGCGAGTGTAAGCCAACTATGTTCCTTTCCCCTTATTATGTATTACATGGGATGTTGTGAAGATTACCTTACTTGCGACATTGCTTTCAATGCGGTTATGCCTCTAAGTCGTGCTTCGACACGTAGGAGATATAGCCGCATCGAGGGCGTTACAAGTTGGTAATCAAAGCCTTCCCCGACCTTAGGAGCCCCATTGGTTGATCGAATTAGCGAACGAGTTGAGTCTAGAAAAATGTTTTGAGTCATTTAGGAATTATATATCGGAGAGTTTAGGAATTCTTTTTACTCCCCAGTCCCTTTATCGCTCTGGTGAGGCATCCTGACGTAGAGTTTTGTCTCTTCTCTTCTCAAATTTCACTAAAAAAAATTTAGGATCACGCGGGTATCTTGGAATCGTTCCGATGGATTTGTGACGAGAACATTGTTCTTGGTGCCTCCTGTCATTCAGGGGTTGTGGCAGTGTCCTGGGGAGTTGAGCTCCGAGGTGTTGTCGTCACAATTTTATCGTTGAAGTTCTGGAATACCTGATTTTAGTTCACCGACATCGAAAATCTCTTTTATGCAGTTGTTGGTGAGATAACCTCGACGCCACCCAGTACTGGGGCGGGAGTTCGGGAGTATTGCCATAACTTGTATAACGCATGCTTGTCGAAGGTTGAGGTAGACGGTTTCCGAAGTTTTTCTCGTTTATGTGTTGAAGGATGGATACAGCTGGATGTAGGATTTGCTAGATTTGGGTGAGATATTATGCTTCCCCTGTATCCCCAACACCTGATTGCATAACCGAAAAGGTTCGGGAGTTTCATAGGTGGGAATTCTTGTAGCTCTAGTTCTTCTTCCACGGATATTTGGTCTGAGATTGGGTAATCTTTACTGAGTATTCGTTCTTGTTCCATACCTTGTTGATTTATTCCTCTACCTAAATTCTAGTGGCTTCTCAATTTATGGATATGTGACCATTTCAATTGGAATGCATTCGTTCATTTTGTTCGGATGTGAAGACTATAGGTTGCAAATTTCTACCCGTTGGATTCAGCTTCAATCTTATCTATCAATGTGCTAATGGATGTCAACCTCTTCAGGATGGCTCCTCCAACACGCACGACTCCGAATCCTGATCCGCCACCACCACCCCCTCCTCCAGAGGCATGGCAAGCTGTGATGGCCGCTACCAATGCAAACACGCAGCTGATCATGCAAATTCTTCAAGAGCGCAACCAGGCGAACCAAGGCAACCAGGGCAACAATCAGAATCGCGTTGCTACACTCAACCAGTTCCTTGCTAACCAACCAAAGACTTTCAGCAATTCTGTTGAGGCAACCGATGCTGACGATTGACTCGTGGACTTGTGCAAGCATTTCGAGTGTAGTAACGTCAGGCCTGAGGACTTTGTCAAGTTCGCTTCCTTCCAACTCAAAGACCAAGCTGCAGAATGGTTCCAGCAGTACAAAGATTCCAGAGGAGGCCGTGAGATTACCTGGGATGAATTCTGTCAAGACTTCAAAGCTCATCATATTCCTCAGAGCGTGGTTGAAAGCAAGCGTGAGGAATTCCGCAACCTGAAGCAAGGCTCTATGTCTGTCTATGACTACAACAAGTTGTTTCAGAAGCTCGCCCGCTTTGCTAAGCAAGACATCCCTGACGAGAAGAGCATGATATACTAGTTCAGGGGTGGTCTCAGAGAAGAAATCCAGCTAGCTCTCGTTCTCTTTGAGCCCAAGAGGTATGATGAGTTCTACAACATGGCATTGAAGCAAGAGGCTGCTCAACTGAAGTGTGATGCTTCCAAGAAGCGAGTCAGAGATGCTACTCCTTCTTCCTCTACTCAAGTGGCCAAGCAGCAGAAGTATTGGCTTCCTCCTCCTCCGTTCCGGCAGCCGTATCAGAAGAGCAAAGGTGGCAGTGGATCTTCCCCCCCCCCCAAACCCGGCTTTCAGAACAAGACTTCGTCTCAAGCTCCAAGATCGAGTGCTCCGTATCACCGTCCGCTTTCAGAGGTCACGTGCAACAAGTGCCAATAGAAGAGTCACTATGCCAACAAATGTTGTAATCAGAGGCGTCTCCCTCCTCCTCCTCCTGTGAGATCGGCAAGTACAACTGTGGTGAAGCATAACCCCAAGTACGCCAAGGTCAACATGGTAAATGCAGCTCAGGCAGAGGACTCATCAGATGTCATCATGGGTAACCTTCCTGTTAACGATGTCCCTGCAAAAGTACTTTTTGACACTCGTGCATCGCATTGTTTCATCTCGAGACCTTTTGCATCTAAGCATGGGTGGTATTCTCAAGTTTTGCATAAACCGTTAGCAGTTGTCTCTCCGAGTAGATGTTTGCTCGCAAACTACGAGATTCTGGATATTTCTATCATGATGGGTGATTTTAAGTTTCTGGCTTCTCCACTGGTCCTTGGTAACTCGGATATTGATCTTATTCTTGGAATGGATTGGCTTTCTAAGCACAAGGCTTAGCTTGACTGTGTAGCCAGGCAGATTCAATGGACTCATTTGTCTGAGGATGTAATTGTCTTTGCCGCTCGGGATAATACCATCCGCCTGTTTTCTCTCAATGAGAAGGGTGAACTCGATGCCATCTCTCAAATTCTAGTCGTTTGCAAATATCAAGATGTCTTTCCAGAAGAGCTTCCAGGAATGCCTCCGCACCGGCCAGTTGAATTCGTCATAGATCTTGAGCCTGGCACGGAACCTATTTGCAAACGTCCTTACAAGCTCGGACCTGAAGAGTTGAAGGAGCTGAAGAAGCAACTCGATATTCAAGAGCGAATGGGTCTCATCCGACCTAGTTCTTCTCCGTGGGGTTGTGGAGTTCTTTTTGTGAAGAAGAAGGATGGAACGGACTGACTTTGTGTTGACTACCGTCCATTGAACAAGAAGACTATCAAGAACAAGTACCCACTTCCCAACATCAATGAGCTGTTCGAACAACTCAAAGGTGCCCAAGTATTCTCCAAGGTTGATCTCCGTATGGGTTATCACCAGATTCGAATCCGTGAGCAAGATATTCCCAAGGCGGCTTTCAGAACAAGCTATGGTTCATATGAATACACTCTCGTGTCTTTTGGCTTCGTCAATGCTCCTCCGACTTTCTCTCGCATGATGAACTTCATCTTCAACGCCTACACAAATGACTTCGTTTTGGTCTATCTCGACGACATTCTAGTCTTTTCGAAGAACAAGGAAGATCATGCCAAGCACTTGCGTTTGGTGCTCTATAAGCTCAGGGAACATCAGTTCTATGCCAAGTTCTCAAAGTGCGAGTTTTGGCTCGATGAGGTTCTTTATCTTGGGCATATCATCTCTTCCAAGGGCATTGCAGTGAATCCTGAGAAGGTGTCTGCAATTGTGAATTGGGAACCACCTCAGAACGTGAAGCAACTCCGTAGCTTCCTTGGTCTCGCAAGCTACTGTCGAAGGTTTGTGGAGAACTTTTCAAAGATTGCGAAGCCTCTTTCAAACCTTCTCCAGAAGCACGTCAAGTACGTTTGGTCTCCGGAATGTGACATCGCTTTCAACACCTTGAAAGAGCAATTGGTCACTACTCCAGTTCTGACTCCTCCTGATGAATCCAAACCGCTCGAGGTCTTCTGCGATGCCTCTCTTCAAGGTCTTGGTGCAGTGTTGATGCAAGACAAGAAAGTTGTGGCTTATACCTCTTGCTAGTTGAAGCCCAACGAGAAGAACTACCCCACTCATGACCTCGAGTTGGCGGCAGTTGTGCATGCTCTTTTGACTTGGAGACATCTCTTATTGGGAAGAAAAGTGGACATCTTCACTGACCACAAGAGTCTCAAGTACATCTTCACTCAGCCTAATCTCAACCTCAGGCGGACTCGTTGGGTCGAAATGATTCAAGAGTATAATCCGAGTATCGAGTATACTCCAGGCAAGGCCAATGTGATTGCTGACGCATTGAGCAGGAAGGCTTACTGCAACAGTCTGATTCTCAAGCCTTACCAACCCGAGCTTTGTGAAGCTTTCCGCAAACTCAATTTGCAAGTTGTTCCTCAAGGTTTCCTCGCCAACCTTCAAGTCTCTCCTACTTTGGAAGACCAGATTCGCGAGGCTCAACTTCCTGATGCTATGGTGAAGAAGGTGAAGATTGGGATTGCCAAGAGTCAACCCAAGTACAAGTGCTACCGCCTTGATGACAAGGATACTCTCTTCTTCGAGGATTGTATTGTTGTGCCCAAAGGTGACCTTCGTAAAGTGATCATGAATGAGTCTCACAATTCACTCCTCTCCATCCACCCTGGGAGTACGAAGATGTATCAGGACCTCAAACAGGCTTATTGGTGGACTCGAATGAAGCGCGAGATTGCTCAGTTCGTGAATGAGTGTGATGTCTGCAGAAGAGTGAAGGCAGAACACCAAAGGCCAGCTGGTCTCCTCCAACCTCTTGCCATTTCAGAATGGAAGTTTGACCACATTGAGATGGACTTCGTGACTGGGTTTCCAAAGTCCAAGCGTGGCAATGATGCTATATTCGTTGTCATCGACAAACTCACTAAAGTGGCTCACTTTCTTCCGATCAAAGAGCCTATCACCGCAGCTCAATTGGCGGAGCTGTATACCTCTCGCATTGTCTTGCTGCATGGTATTCCACAGGTGATCTCTTCAGACCGTGGCAGCATCTTTACCTCCAAGTTTTGGGAGTCTTTTCAGAAGGCCATGGGCACCAACATCCGCTTCAGCACAGCTTTCCACCCTCAAACTAGCGGTCAAGTCGGGCATGTCAATCAGATTCTTGAAGATATGCTCAGGGCTTCCGTTATCTCCTTCGGTATGAAGTGGGAAGATTGTCTTCCATATGCCGAATTCTCCTACAACAACAGTTTTCAAGCAAGTTCGGGCAAGGCCCCATTCGAAATTCTGTATGGCAGGAAGTGCCGTACTCCTCTCAACTGGTCTGAAACCGGTGAACGTCAACTTCTTGGAAATGACTTAATCACAGAGGCAGAGGAGATGTGCAAAGTCATTCGTGATAACCTTAAAGCAGCGCAATTGCGTCAGAAGAGCTACTATGATAGTAAGCATCGTGATTTGGCTTTCGAGATCGGAGATCATGTTTACCTCCGCGTCTCTCCAATGAAAGGTACTCGTCGCTTCGGTATCAAACGGAAGCTTGCCCCTAGATACGTGGGTCCTTTCAAGATCGTCAGCAAGAGAGGCGATCTCGCCTATCAACTCGAGCTTCCTTCAAACTTTGCCAATGTGCATGACGTGTTCCATGTCCCTCAGCTCTGCAAGTGCTTCAAGACTCCTGACCGCACCGTCAACTTCGAAGACATTGATCTCCAAGAAGATCTCTCTTATCGTGAGAACCCCGTTGCTATTCTTGAAGAGACTGAACGCAAGACTCGCAATAAGTCAATCAAATTCCTCAAAGTCAAGTGGTCACACCATTCGGACCGTGAAGCCACCTGGGAACGCGAGGATCACCTCCGTTCTAAGTACCCGGCGTTCTTCCAGTCCTAGATCTCTGGACGAGATCCTTTCGTAGTGGTGGAGTGTTGTAACACCCCAGATGTAATTTACCTAATATGTACTCCAACTCTTGCCGTTTCCGGCGCTAAGTTATTTTATTTCCTCGGGTTCGGGTTTTTGCCTCCGTGCGTTGTTGGCGTTGTCATGCATCTCACATCATGTCATCATGTGCATTGCATTTGCATACGTGTTCGTCTCATGCATCCGAGCATTTTCCCCGTTGTCCATTTTGCATTCTGGCGCTCCTATCTCCTCCGGTGGTCTTTTCTACCTTCTTCTCATGTGTGGGGATTAAACATTTCTAGATTGGATCGAGATTTGCCAAGCAGCCTTGGTTTACTACCGGTAGACCGCCTGTCAAGTTTCATACCATTTGGACTTCGTTTGATACTCCAACGGTTAACTGAGGGACTGAGAAGGCCTCGTGTGTGTTGCAGCCCAACACCCTTCCAATTTTTCCCAAAACCCATTAATACCCTCTCCATCATCTAGAGTGTTCGATCACGATCGCGTGGCCGAAAACTGCACCTCATTTGGACTCTCTTAGCTCCTCCTATGCCTATATATATGTCCTCCTTCGAAATCCCGGATCTCCTCTCCCCCGAAACCCTAAAAATCGCCCCGCCGCCTCTTCTCCTACCTCGCGCCGCCGCCCCGCAGCTCGTCCCTCGGCCGCGCCGCCCAACTCCGGCGAGGTCCACCGCTCGAGCTCTGGCAGGGCTCCGGCGCCGCCCCGCCGCGCCGCTCCCGCCGGCCGACGCCGCCGCGCTCCGGCAACCGCACTCCGGCGCCGACCTCCCTCACCGACCGGCCTCTCCTCCGCGGCAAGTCCACTCCGGTGAACGACAAACTTCGGCGAGCCCCCCCCCGGCGAACCTCGACTTCCGCTCCTCAGATCTGAGATCTGGAGTTTAGGGTTGACTTTATCCCCGAAAACCCTAATTATTTCGCAATGTTCATCACGCTATAACTCCGCATCCGTAGCTCCGTTTTGGGCATGTAGCATATCAAAATGTTCGTCACAAAGAGCACATCATTTCATCTCATTGCATCATTTTCATTTAAGCTCATCTTGATGCCCGAAATGCTTTTGGAAGGGAGCTATTTGAGTTAATTGTCAGATCTGCTGCACCAAATAGCTATTTGTCATTTTTGCCATGTTTGATGTGTGCATGATATGCCCCTGAGCTCTACATGAGTTTTGTTATATGCTTTGCCATCTTTCCAGAGGTGCTATCCATGTATTTTTGTGATATATGTGGTGACTAGCACACGCTTGCAAAGTAGTGCATTTGTTAATGCTGATTTCAGGGACTTAGAGATTTCACCTAGTCCTTGGTCTGTTTTTATCAATATGCCATATGTTGATGTTGTTTCCTTGTGATCCGTGCCTCTTTTGAGGATGATCAGTGAGGATGTTTTGTTAATCTTGTAGTGATCTATCCATCCATGTCTTTGTTTGCATTTATGGAGCACCCTAGCTTGAGTCCATCGAGCTCTACTTTTGCTATTCGTGAATCTGGGCAGATTATCTACTTGTTAGCGATTTTGCGGAGGATGTTGTTATTGATCCGTGCATGCTATGTTGATATTCTTGTCATGTCTAGCTTATATAATGTGTATTCTTGATGAGTGTATGCTTATATTGTCATGCCTTACTCTTTAGCGAGTGCAACGAGCTCGTAAACATGCCTAACTGTTAACAATTTGCATGCTCTAGTTTTTCTCTAAGTCTGTAATCTAATTATGTTTTTGCCATGTTCACATGCTTGCAATTGTATTTTCTGATCCCTTTTAGCTCAAAGTCAATAAGGGACTTTTGTTAAGCTCTTTGAGTAGCTCCATGCCATGCTTTACTTTGTCATGTTAAGTTCCTGTAGCATATAGTTTTCATGCTCCAAAGTGTGCTACCTGATCTGAAATTCCAGGCTTGTGTTAATTTCACAAAGTCTGAAACTTGTTTACCAATTGCACTTTTGCCATGCTTGTTTGAACCTGTTAATGGATGAATTGGCCATAGCTCAATGTTCATCTTTTGTCAAGCATCATGAGTCGATCCCTGCCATGTATTTTGTTGCCATGTTTGAGTGCTGTAGCATAATTAACTTGCTGCATTTAGATGGCTACTTGCTGTTTATCGTAGACCGGTGCCATATTTGTTTTGCTTGCCATTTCCAAACCGTGTCTCCGATTCCGGTGTTCTTTATATCGATTTCAACCGAAATCACCTCTCCTTTCCAGTGGCACACTTGGGTTTCCAAGTTGAGGCCAGGTTCAATCATTCCTTGTCAAATCTTGCATATGCATCACATATCGCATCCCGCATAGCATACCATGTTTGCATCATGTTGATTGAGCATTTGCACGTGGTTGATTGTGTTCCTTTTTCTTGTTTGTCTTGTTTGGGTAGATCCGGGAGACGAGTTCGCTAACGAGGAGCCCGTTGAGTTTGCTTTCGAGGATCCTATCAACTCTGACAACTTTGCAGGCAAGATGATCATACCCTCGAAATCACTTCTATGTTTGCTTTGCTAGATGCTCGCTCTTTTGCTATGCCTATGCTACGACGCCTACCACTTGCTTATCATGCCTCTCAAATTGCCATGTCAAACCTCTAACCCACCATGTCCTAGCAAACCGTTGATTGGCTATGTTACCGCTTTGCTTAGCCCCTCTTATAGCGTTGCTAGTTGCAGGTGAAGATTGGAGATCGTTCCTTGTTGGAACATTATTTACTTGTTGGGATATCACTATATTATCTTGCAATCTCGCACCCTCGCGATCAAGACTATTTAAGCTTATAGGTCAAGGCAAGGTAAAATGTGGAGCTGCAGCAAGCGACTAGCATATATGGTGGCTAACCTGTTCGCAAAAGGGAGTGAGAAGAGAAGGCAAAGCACGAACGAAGAACTACAGAACAACCTACGGCAAACATTACTCCAACACCGTGTTCACTTCCCGGACTCCGCCGAGAAGAGACCATCACGGTAACACACTTAGTTGATTCATTTTAATTAAGTTAAGGTTCAAGTTATCTACAACCGGATATTAACAAATTCCCATCTGCCCATAACCACGGGCATGGCTTTCGAAAGTTCAAATCACTGCAGGGGAGTCCCAAGTTAGCCCATGACAAGCTCTTACGGTCAGGGAAGGATATACCTTTTCCCGAGACATTCCGATCAGACTCGGCATCCCGGTTTTACAAGACAACTCCGACAATGGTAAAACAAGTCCAGCAATACCACCCGCTGTGCCGACAAATCCCGATAGGAGCTGCACATATCTCGTTCTCAGGGCACACCAGATAAGCTGAGCGTACAGGAGCCAACATAACCCAAGTTGCCTAGGGACGGCCCCGCACGATGCTCTAGGTTGGACCAACGCTTACAGAAGCACTGGCCCAGGGGTTTAAAATAAAGATGACCCTTGAGTCCACGAAACCCAAGGGAAAAGGCTAGGTGGCAAATGGTAAAACCAAGATTGGGCATTGCTGGAGGAGTTTTATTCAAGGCGAACTGTCAAGGGGTTCCCATAATCACCCAACCGCGTAAGGAACGCAAAATCCGGGAACATAACACCGATATGACGGAAAACTAGGGCGGCAAGAGTGGAACAAAACACTAGGCGAGAGGCCGAGCCTTCCACACTTTACCAAGTATATAGATGCATTAAGATAACAAGATAATATAATGATATCCCAACAAGTAAACAATGTTCCAACAAGGAACGGTCTCCAATCTTCATCTGCAACTAGCAACGCTATAAGAGGGGCTGAGCAAAGCGGTAACATAGCCAATCAACGGTTTGCTAGGACATGGTGGGTTAGAGGTTTGACATGGAAATTTTGGAGGCATGATGAGCAAATGGTAGGCATCGTAGCATAGTCATAGCAAAAGAGCGAGCATCTAGCAAAGCAAAGATAGAAGTGATTTCGAGGGTATGATCATCTTGCCTGCAAAGTTGTCAGAGTTGACTGGATCCTCAAAAGCAAACTCAACTGGCTCCTCGTTAGCGAAATCGTCTCTCGGCTCTACCCAAACAAGACAAACAAGAAAAAGGAACACAATCAACCACGTGCAAAGCTCAAACAACATGATGCAACATGGTATGCTATGCGAGATGCGATATGTGATGCATATGCAAGATTTGACAAGGAATGATTTAACCTGGCCTCAACAGGGAAATCCAAGTGTGCCACTGGAAAGGTGAGATGATTTCGCTTGAAAACTATATAAAGAACACCGGAATCGGAGACACGGTTTGGAAATGGCAAGCAAAACAAATATGGCACCGGTCTGCGATAAACATCAAGTAGCCATCTAAATGCAACAAGATAATTATGCTACAGCACCCAAACATGGCAACAAAATACTTGGCAGGGATCCATTCATGATGCTTAACAAAAGATGAACATTGAGCTATGGCAAATTCATCCATTAATAGGTTCAAACAAGCATGGAAAAAGTGCAATTGGTAAACAGGTTTCAGACTTAGTGAAATTAACACAAGCCTGGAATTTCAGATCAGGTAGCACACTTTGAAGCAAGCAAACTAGATGCTACATGAACTTAACATGGCAAAGTAAAGCATGGCATGGAGCTACTCAAAGATATTAAGAAAAGTACCTTAGTGACCTTGAGCTAAAAGGGATCAGAAAATACAATTGCAAGCATGTGAACATGGCAAAAACATAAACAGATCACAGACTTGGTGAAAAACTGGAGCATGCAAATATCTCAGCGAGTAGGCATGTTTACGAGCTCGATGCACTCACTACAGAGCATGTCATGACAATCTAAGCATACACCCATCAATAATACACATTATGCAAGCTAGACATAGCAAGAACAACAACATAGCATGCACGGATCAAGTACAACATCCTCGGTAAAATCGCTAACAAGTAGACACTCTGCCTAGATTCACGAAATAGCAAAAGTAGAGCTCGATTGACTTAAGCTAGGGTGCTCCATAATTGCAAACAAAGACATGGATGGATAGAGCACTACAAGATTAACAAATAATCCTTACTGATCATCCTCAAAAGAGGCACGGATCACTAGTAAACAACATGAACATATGTCATATTGATAAAAACAGATCAAGGACTTAGTGGAATTGCTAAGTCCCTGAAATCAGCATTAACGAATGCACCATTTTGCAAGCTTGTGCTAGTCACCACGAACATCACAAAAATACATGGATAGCACCTATGGAAAGATGACAAAGCATATAACAAAACACATGTAGAGCCCAGGGGCATATCATGCACACATTAATCATGGCAAAAATGACAAATAGCTATTTGGTGCAGCAGATCTGACAATTAACTCAAATAGCACTCTTCCAATAGCATTTCGGGCATCAATATGAACTCAAATGAAAATGATGCAATGAGATGAAATGGCGTGCTCTCTGAAGCGAACATTTTGATATGCTATACGCCCAAAATGGATCTACGGATGCGGAGATATAGCATGATGAACATAGAAAATTATTAGGGTTTGGGGGATAAAAGTCAACCGTCCGGATCTGGATCTGAAAACACTGTTCACGCACGGACTTCGAGGTTCGTCGGGGAGCTCGCCGGAGTAGCTTCGGCAGGAGGTGGAGGACGCCGGAGAGGGCCGGGTCGCCGGATCCGGCCGGCGGAGGAGGCACGGACGTCGAGGAGGAAGGCGCGGGGCGGCGCGGGGGCCGGACCGGCGAGCTCGTGCCGGCGAGGCCTCCGGCAATGGCGTGCGACGGGGCTGGACCGGCTCGGTCGCCGGAGCGGGAGAAGGCATCGGTGGGGCGAAGGCGCGGGGCGCGGGCGCCTCTGGCCCAGGCCGGAGCGGCGGCGGGCCGGCTTCGGGCCTGCGGGCCTCGGCGGCGATGTGGGGCGCGGTTGCCACGTGGCAAGCCCCGGTTGGCAGGAGGCGGCGGTGGACACTGTCCGGCGCAGGCCGGACACGTCTGGTTCGCGGCGGATCTGGTTTTTAGGGTTTCGGGGGGAAGAAGAAACGTGGATTTCGGAGGGGGTGGTATTTATAGGCATAGGAGGAGCTAGGAGAGTCCAAATGAGGTGCAGTTTTTGGCCACGCGATCGTGATCGAACGCTCTAGATGATGGAGAGGGTTTTGATGGGTTTTGGGCCAACTTGGAGGGGTGTTGGGCTGCAACACACACGAGGCCTTTTCGGTCCCGCGGTTAACTGTTGGAGCATCGAACGAAGTCCAAATGGTACGAAACTTGACAGGCGGTCTACCGGTAGTAAACCAAGGCCGATTGGCAAGTCTCGGTCCAATCCGGAAATTTTTAACCCCCACACACAAAAAGAAGGTAGAAATGACCACCGGAGGAGATAGGAGCGCCGGAATGCAAAACGAACAACGGGGAAAATGCTCGGATGCATGAGACGAACACGTATGCAAATGCAATGCACATGATGACATGATATGAGATGCATGACCACGACAAAAACACACGGAGACAAAAACCCGAACCAGAGAGAATAAAATAACTTAGCGCCGGAAACGGCTAGAGTTGGATTACATATTAGGTAAATTACATCCTGGGTGTTACAGGATATCACTATATTATCTTGTTATCTTAAAGCATCTATAGACTTGGTAAAGGGTGGAAGGCTCGGCCTTTAGCCTAGTGTTTTGTTCCACTCTTGCCGCCCTAGTTTCCGTCATATCGGTGTTATGTTCCCGGATTTTGCGTTCCTTACACGGTTGGGTAATAATGGGAACCCCTTGACAGTTCGCCTTGATTAAAACTCCTCCAGCAATGCCCAACCTTGGTTTTACCATTTGCCACCTAGCCTCTTTTTCCCTTGGGTTTCTGGAGCCCAAGGGTCATCTTATTTAAACCCCCCTGGGCCAGTGCTCCTCTGAGTATTGGTCCACCTCGTCAGCCGCCGGTGGCCACTAGGGCAACTCTGGGCTAGCCTACTGGAAGTTTAGACAATTTGAGTGTGCCTGAGAACGAGATATGTGCAGCTCCTATCGGATTTGTCGGCACATTCGGGAGGTGTTGCTGGTTTAGTTTTACCTTGTCGAAATGTCTTGTAACTGGGATTCCGAGTCTGATCGGGTCTTCCCGCTAGAAGGTATATCCTTCTTTGACCGTGAGAGCTTATCATGGGCTAAGTTGGGACTCCCCTGGAAGGATTTGAACTTTCGAAAGCCATTCCCACGGTTATGGGCAGATTGGAATTTGTTAATGTCCGGTTGTAGATAACTTGAACCTTAACTTAATTAAAATGAATCAACTGAGTGTGTTACCGTGATGGTCTCTTCTCGGCGGAGTCCGGGAAGTGAACACGGTGTTGGAGTAATGTTTGCCATAGGTTGTTCTCTAGTTCTTCGTTCATGCTTTGCCTTCTCTTCTCGCTCTCATTTGCGAACAGGTTAGCCACCATATATGCTAGTCACTTGCTGCAGCTCCACATATTACATTACCTTACCTATAAGCTTAAATAGTCTTGATCGCGAGGGTGCGAGATTGCTGAGTCCCTGTGGCTCACAGATTACTTCCAAACCAGATGCAGGACCCGATGACTCCGTTCCAGATGATGCGCTTGAGCTCAAGTGGGAGTTCAACGAAGACTCACGTCGTTACTATGTGTCCTTCCCTGATGATCAGTAGTGGTGCCCAGTTGGGGCGATAGGGACCATGTCGCATGTTGGGGTTGATCTTTTATTTTGGTACCGTAGTCGGACCATGATTGTATTGGATGATGTAATGCTATTTATGTACTTTGTGTGACGTGGGAAGTGTAAGCCAACTATGTTCCTTTCCCCTTATTATGTATTACATGGGATGTTGTGAAGATTACCTTACTTGTGACATTGCTTTCAATGCGGTTATGCCTCTAAGTCGTGCTTTGACACGTAGGAGATATAGCCGCATCGAGGGCGTTACATAACTGGTTCTATTTCCTCAACCCTTCCATTTCCTCATTACTGTGTTGTATACTTGATCACTACTGTTTGAAGACTTTGACTGAAGACTTCCTCAATTTCCTCAGTTCAATTTCTTCAGCCAGTTTGTCTTCAGCCTGCTTATTCTGTGTTTACGCTTTCTGTACTCTGCGCTTGGTTTCATTTCTTCATGATGACTGTGCTACTACTCTGTTATGTTTGCACATAAGTATTATTCCGTTGCAAGTAGTTCTTCACTTAGGAATTTCCTCACCCTGATATTCCTCAGTGAAGAATTCATAAAAATTGCCTATTCACCCCCCTCTAGTCGACTTAACACACTTTCAATTGGTATCAGAGCAAGGTACTCCCTTGTTCTGTGTGATTTTGGTTTAACCGCCTGGAGTTTTAGTTATATCGACTGGAGGTATGATCAAGGTATCTTCTGGGTGTCGTACCTTCGATGGGACGGACTATCCCTACTAGAAGAATAAGATGCGAATGCATCTTGAGGCAATTGTTAATGATCTTTGGTACGTTGTGGAAAATGGCGCTCCCTCTGTCACTCCTACCATCAACGCTACTGATGTGAAGAGATTCAAGCAACTCGACTCTCAAGCGAAGAACATCATATGTGGCCTGTCGGCGTTCTGGGAACGTGGGTCCCCAGACTTGCCTGCCTGCGGGCCACGGCATGGCTGGGCTGGCAAGTTCGTACAACCCATCTTCTCAACAAGACATTCAAGACCCTCACGAGGGGCCAAGACCTCCTCAAGAGCGGCCTCCCCAGGCAGGCTCACGAGGGACGGAGAGATCAAGGCAAGGCAAACCTCGCGTGGCTCCTCGTGACGTGAGCCATGATGATCGAGACCAGGCGGGCGCCAACGCGCGCAGCGTCCTTGTTTCCTCTTTGGTGCTAAGGGGGCAAGCGCAGGCGCGGAGTACCGAGGCATCTTGCAAAGGTTTCCATATTGGTGCAACGAGACCATGACCAGAAGGATGGCAAGACGAAGGTCACCATGGAGCCCAAGACGACGTCATCACCAGAGGCTTTTGTAGGCGAAGACCACCTTTTGTCAAGATAGCTTGTACTAGTTGTCCCCTTTCGAATTGCCTGTTGTTGGCATCCCTTTCCCGCTCAATATTTTGGGAGAGGACCAGGGCCTATATAAGTAGAACTAGCCACCACCATGAGTGGCATGAGATCGACACCATAACAAGTCGGCAGCTGATTTCGATCCACACACACAAGCTCACCAAACACAAGAACACCTCGACCTCAGGAGGCTGTTCTTCCTCTTGTACTGTTCATCATTAGCCCAAGAGGCAATCCTCCACCACCACACTGGAGTACGGTATTATACCACAACGGTGGCCCGAACCAGTATAAATCTTGTGTCTTTCTGTGTTGAGAGTTCGTCATGTTCGTTTGCGAGATCTTAGAGAGCTAGGGCGTGGATCGATAGGGAGAAAACCTTCGCATGCACCCTAGTGTTCGAACCTCAAGGGTCTGCCGGAACCCCAGATCCGACATTTGGCGCGCCAGGTAGGGGTGCGCCAAAGCCTCTGTCCATCGCTCCGCGCTCAGTTGCCCTGTCGTCTTCATGGCAGACGCGCGTCGCGCTCGTGCTGATCGACTGGCTTCCCTCGCCGCCCACGTCGCTCAGACGGCTCCCGTCGGCGGGCCACCTCGCCGCTCCCCGTCGCCCGCCGCCACCGCCCCGGCGGAGAATGAGCAGCAAGCATCCTCGCTGCACCCATCGGCGCGGCGGCACGGCCGCACCACCACTCCATCGCTGACCCCGGCCGTCTCTTCTTCCCATGCACGTCGCCCTCCCATGGATGCATGGGCTGCGCTCCTCATGGCGCACGAGCTCATGCGCTACCACCCAATTGACGACCTCTACGAGGACTGGCTCGACCGCATTGCCGAGCTTGTCCGCGCTGTCCCTCTCTCTGCCTCGCCCTACGCCAGCTACGAGTGACGTAGCTCACGGAGCGCCTCCACCACCTCAGCCCCAAGATGGCGCCCTGGCGCCAAGATGCACGGCTCTGCGACACTACCCGCCGCGTCCCGCACCTGCGTGTGAAGAGAGAAGTTGTCAAGAAGTCCCTCGGCCGCAACAAAACGCTCCACCGCTCCACGCGCCACTACGCTAGGACCGGCTGCTGTAGCAAGTCCGTGCGCCACCTGCAGCGACAGGGCCCGAACCCCGTCAAGGCCAAGCTCCACCCCTAAGGCGGGTCCCAGTGACCACGGCTGGCTGCCGCACCTTCACCCCCGAGCTGCGCAGTGTCGCCTGGCCGGGCAAGTTCAAGCCGGATCTGCCTCCTCGCTACAACAGCACCCCCGAACCCGAGGAGTTCCTGCAGCTCTACGAGCTGAGCATCGAAGCGGCCAACAGCGAGGAGAAGGTCATGGCGAACTGGTTTCCCATGGCTCTCATGGAAGGCGCTCGCTCCTGGCTCCTGAACCTACCGCCGGGCTCGATCTCCTCCTGGGACGAAATGTGCACCCGCTTCATCGCCAACTTCGAGGGCACTCCGAGGGGCGTTGTCGGTGTCAAAACCGGTGGATCTCGGGTAGGGGGCCCCGAATTGTGCGTCTAGGCCGGATGGTAACAGGAGACAAGGGACACGAAGTTTTACCCAGGTTCGGGCCCTCTCGATGGAGGTAAAACCCTACGTCCTGCTTGATTAATATTGATGATATGGGTAGTACAAGAGTAGATCTACCATGAGATCAGAGAAGCTAAACCCTAGAAGCTAGCCTATGGTATGATTGTTGATGTGTATGTCGTCCTACGAACTAAAACCCTCCGGTTTATATAGACACAGGAGAGGGTTAGGGTTACATAGAGTCGGTTACAATGGTAGGAGATCTGAACATCCGTATTGCCAAGCTTGCCTTCCACGCCAAGGAAAGTCCCTTCCGGACATGGGACGGAGTCTTCAATCTTGTATCTTCATAGTCCAGGAGTCCGGCTGAAGGTATAGTTTGGCTATCCGAACACCCCCTAATCCAGGACTCCCTCAGTAGCCCCTGAACCAGGCTTCAATGACGACGAGTCCGGCGCGCAGATTGTCTTCGGCATTGCAAGTCGGGTTCCTCCTCCAAGTACTTTATAGAAGATTTTAAACACAAAGATAGTGTCCGGCTCTGCAAAATAAGTTTCCACATATTGCCATAGAGAGAATAATATTTACACAAATATAATCTGCTGACGTATTCCATAGCGTGACACACCACGGCCAAGCTTTTATCCGAGTCGTTTCATTATCCCACCTCAGCGCGTCATGCGAGGCGGTTTCCTTGGCACGTCTTGTCAAAGCAGAGATCATGTCCCCTTATTCCGGGATTCTCATCAATACGGGCGTGGGTAACCCAACCGCGCCTTTGATTACGGCGCTTGGAGATAAGCGAGTTTTACCAGGCTGGTGGGGACATGTAGTTGCGTTCACCCATATAAGGGGATAAGGATCCACCTTTTCACCCACGCCTTCTTCCTCCTTTGCCTATCCATTCTTGCGCACTCGAGCTCCAGCGCCCAAGTCCGCACTACCACCTCAACCTTCTCCAGTCATGTCCGGAGTGGGAGGTAAGTGGATGGTCTCCTCCGTCACGGAGGGACAGATCAAAAAGCTGAGGAAGGCCAGATATCTAGCTAGAGACATCACGCACCGGCTTCCCGAAAAGGGGTAGCTCATCCCCACTCCTAGGCCCCATGAGAGGGTGGTATTCCTCCCCCATTTCCTCCGTGGACTTGGCTTCCCTCTGCATCCATTTGTCCCGGGGCTCATGTTCTACTACGGCCTGGATTTCCACAATCTGGCCCCAAACTTCATCCTCAACATCTCGGCGTTTATCGTCGTCTGCGAGGCATTCCTCCGCATCCGCCCCCATTTCGTCCTATGGCTTAAGACTTTCAACGTCAAGCCAAAGGTGGTGCGCGGCAGCCAGGTGGAGTGCGGCGGTGCCATGGTTGGCAAGATGGCCAATGTCCTGTGGCTCGAGGGCTCCTTTGTGGAGACCCTGAAGGGGTGGCAATCATGGTGGTTTTACGTCACCGAGCCGCGCGACGCCGAATGGGTCGCACCCCCTGAGTTTTGATCCAGCCCCCCTACGCGGTTCACCTCCTGGAAGGAGATATGCCTGTCTTGGGGTAAAAAAGGAGAGCTGACCGGACTCCAAACATGCATCCAAACCCTGGTGGACAAGAAGCTCAAGCTTGTCAACGTAGTCCAGGTTATGCTCATCCCCTGATCCTCTCGTGTCAACGACGGCCCTTCAACCTGTGGGAGTTCGACCCGGCGCAGCATCGAACTCTAAACAGGCTCTTCGACACGACATACGAAGATGCCTGGAGGATGCTTTTCAAGGGCGCCGAGGCTCCCACATCCGTTGCCGAGGATCGCGGATTCAGTACTCAGCATCACGCTCATGCGGTAAGCTGTCTTTGTCCTTTTACAGGGTATCAGTTTTTCATAGTTTGACTCTATGCGGGATCTAAGTTCCCTTATCTTTGATAGGATTGGGAGGTGACGTCCCGACAGATCAACTGTCCGGCTCCTTTGCCCGAAGGCCCAGCGGATGCTCGCTTGGCGAAGCTGCTGGTTCCGGCGCCCTATGTGGTGCCGGAGAAGAAGGCCACGAAAAGGGCCACGGGGACTCGAAAGAGTGCCCGGCGCCAGGAGGTGTCGGATTCGTCATCCGACGGTCCCAAAGCGCCTTCCTCTCGTGAAGACGAGGAGGAAGAAGAAGAGACCTCTCCCCCTCCAGCGGGAGGAGAGAAGAAAAGGAAGGCCGCCCTCTCTGAGGAGGCTGGAGGGTCCAAGAAGGGGAAAACCCTTCCTCCGGACTACTCCAACGACGCCGACGACGGCGAAGAGGAGTGGCTGCCCAGGGCCAAGCCCCTGGAAAAATCGTAAGTATCCGGATACCAGAGTAATTCATAGTATTCGTTTATTGCACAGCTTTCCCTTATGTCGAATATGCTTATGCAGCCCACCCAAAGATCGGCTCGACGCGTCGTCGAGCGGCTCACTGGACTCGTCGGATGTGAACTCGCTTCCGACGGCTTCCTCCCTCCGCCCTATGGACGACACCGAGGTGTTGTCCCAATAGGTTCCAATCAGGGAGGAGGTGGTCCCGGAGGCGCCGCAAGGCGACCTCCCGGACTCCAGGAGTAAAGGGGATGAAACCCCCTAGGGCTCCAAGTCCGGCTCTAGGCCAGACACCGCTCTGTAACCTTCAAGGGTTCCGAAGTCCGGCGGGGGACCTCCTTCCAAGAGGAGCAAGTCCACCGTGCCGGCGACCCCCGTCCACCCGGAGGCGCCGGACAATATGTTGGAGGTGCTCCAAGGCGCCTCCATCGACGAGGAGCACCGCGCTATTATGAGTGCAGTGGTCCAGAAGGTTCAGTCCGCCAAGAGCGGACTGACTGAAGCTTGTACTAGCCTTTTGACAGGCTTTGAGGTAAGTAAATAATGTGTAAGTAATATTACCGCATAGACAGTAGCCCCTGATGCTCTGTTGGGCGCTCGGGAAGAAAAGCCGAATAGAGGATCAAAAAATTCGCAGGAGTCTAACAAAAGGAGTCAATATGCGTGTCCAGGCTTCTCTGCTGGCGTCTTCCGTACTCATTGCGGAAGTGGACACACTGAAGCAGAGCCTCGAGAAGTCCGAGCAAGAGCTCGGGCGTGCCAAGAAGCAGCTCGAGGAGAAGGAAGGTAAGAAATACCTTGGTTGAATATGTATATAAAAATGTGCAATTGCAAGAAATGATAGGATTAACATGGCTATTGTAGGAGCCACATCTGAGGTGGCGACCCTTAAGCAAGCGCTGCTCGAGGCCGAGAAGAGTGCGGCCGCGGAGCGCACCGAGCGGGAGAGGTATGAGGCCGAGGTTGGCAAGGTGCAGCAAGAGCTCCAGGTTCTCATGAAGAAACATGAGAGTTTGGAGCTTGACTCGAAGAAGCGAGCGTCCAAGCTCGCGACGGCTATTGAAAATGCCAAGTCTGCCAAGGCCGAATCCCAGAAGACCCTCCAGGAGTTGGATGAGGTGAAGAAAATAGCGGTGGGTAAGGCATTCTTTATGCAAAGTAAACACATAAACGTGAGTTACTTGATACTTACCCAAATCCGGAGCTCTCCAGGGGCATTTGCAGATCTTCCCCGGAGTGTATCTGATGCCGTCGCATTCTATCAAGCCGAGGAGGGCAGCTCGACAGAGAAGGTGTTCTGGTCTCAGTATGCTGAGGCCAGACACCCCGTGCCCCTGAGCGACCAGCTGAAGCAACTGGTCTAGCTCCACAAGGTGGCCGAACAGGCCATGAAGGGCCTCCTAGTTTGGCTGTGGCCTGGAGAGGCTCTGCCTGGGAGCTATTTCAGGCTGGTGCGGCGGCTGGTGTAGGCCTGTCCAAGGCTCGAAGTCAACAAGTGCTCCGTCTGTATTGAAGGTGCCCGTAGGGCCTTTGCCCGTGCTAAGGTGCACTGGGGCAGGCTGGATGCGGAGAAGCTTGTGAAGGACGGGCCACCAGCGGGGAAAGAGCATCGCAAGCCCGAAAATTACTATAAGGATGTTCTGAAGGGTGCCCGCGTTGTGGCGGATGAATGTACTAGGGATGTAATTTTGAGTAGAACTCGCTCGTTTTTGTCCTGTGCGCTGAAAACTTGTTCATATGTGCTGAGCAATGCTGCTTGAATTTAAAATATTACCTTCTGTGCGGCTGTTTATCAATACTGAGAGATGGCGAGTCGTCGGCTTCTGCCCCCTTGCCACTAGTGCTGGGGTGTTCGGGGATAAATCTGGGTGCTCTTTTTCCCATGTTTGGGTCCTTCGAGGGAGGTGCTCAGCCCGACGAACGAGGCAATCAAACTATAATGCGTGAACACTCTCACTTAGCCATAGAATTCTATAATTTTAAATTTCGGTGAAGCCGCTAGTATTCGGAAGACCGAGTTCGGGGCGCTATCCACGCCTTGGCCGGACAGAGCCGACTCATCGCCCTAAGCGGCATAAGTATTTAGGGACTCGAAAAAACCTCTCGAACAGCGACCAGCTCTCGCTTCATCATGACAGTCAATTTTAGCTTTCTCCACTGAGGTGCTCGGCCCAGCTCAACTGGGGCACAATCGCAGTGGTTCTCCTAGTGCTACCTTAGCCGATATAGCGGAACGTAAGGCACCAAAACAAAGGAGCCGGGCAAACCCAACTATTGACCCAAGACATGATTCGGAGCCGATGCATATAATGCTATAAGTTCGGGGTGCCGCACTTGTGAAAGTGTTCGGACTTCTCACACCATATTGAGGGGTGCTAAAAGCCCCTGGCGTATTTTGGCCATACCAAGTTGTACGGGTGCAACATGTCGTTAAGGAACATTTATTTATAAAAAGATAGTGCAAAAATAGACAAAAGCTATGCATTGTTTATTAGAAATAGCTACGATCAAAGCAGAACGATACAAGTAATGCGATAAACAAAAAGTTGCACTATTTAACATGTCTGCTCCAGGGGCAAGCTGCGGAATAGTATGCGAAACAGGTATACTGCTCATGATAGAGACCACCTGGGATTTCGGTAATGCGGCATGGCTTGTCTGCTTCCTTGGTTCTTGCATCGTTTGTGCGGCAATTGAACTGCCGAACATGCCTTCCGAAGAGTAGAGTCCTGGAAGTAAGAGAAAAGTAAAAAATCGGCAGCCCCTGGTGCGGTTTAAGCCGTGTTTTGGGCGTGCCATGATGGTGCCCCTCCCCCTATGCCCATGGTATTTCTAGAGCATAATTATGTACCCGAAGTACGGGCATCGCCTTTTTGCTAGGGTTGGGTTTGGGGCCGCATTGCTACGCCTGCTCGGAACGTGCCAGGCGGTCTTGTTGTAGGTTACTCCGGGCGTGCTTGACGGTGTTCGGACGTTTAATGGCTGGACTGGAGAACTGCCTGGAGAGGCTGCTTTGTACTTCCGCTGCAAGGGCCGCCGTGTGCTCCTTTGTTCGGAGGGAGTGTTCAGTGTTTCCATTGACCGTAATTACTCCACGAGGGCCTGGCATCTTGAGCTTAAGGTATGCATAGTGTGGTACCGCATTGAATTTGGCGAATGCGGTTCGTCCGAGCAGTGCATGATAGCCACTGCGGAATGGGACTATGTCGAAGACCAATTCCTCGCTTTGGAAATTATCCGGGGATCCGAAGACCACTTCAAGTGTGACTGAGCCTGTACAGTTGGCCTCTACACCTGGTATTACGCCTTTAAAGGTCGTTTTGGTGGGCTTAATCCTCGAGGGATCGATGCCCATTTTTCGCACTGTATCCTGGTGAAGCAGGTTCAAGCTGCTGCCGCCGTCCATGAGGACTCTAGTGAGATGAAATCCGTCAATAATTGGGTCTAGAACCAATGCGGCAAATCTGCCATGACGGATGCTAGTGGGATGGTCTCTTCGATCGAAGGTGATCGGGTAGGAGGACCATGGGTTGAACTTTGGGGCGATTGGCTCTACCGCGTATACGTCCCTTAACGCGTGCTTCCGCTCCCTTTTTGGGACGTGGGTGGCGTATATCATGTTCACCGTCTGCACTTGTGGGGGGAAACCCTTCTGTCCATTGTTGTTCGGCGGCCGGGGCTCCTCGTCGTCGTCGCTATGCAGCCCCTTGTCTTCATTGTCGGCGCTTAACTTGCCTGCCTGCTTGAACACCCAACAATCCCTATTGGTGTGATTGGCCGGCTTTTCGGGGGTGCCATGTATTTGGCACAAGCGGTCGAGTATTCGGTCCAAGCTGGACGGGCCCCTAGGATTCCTTTTGAATGGCTTTTTTCGCTGACCGGATTTAGAGCCTCTGAATCTGGCATTAACTGTCGTATTCTCAGCATTGTCGCTGTTAATGCGGCGCTTCTGCTTGTTGCGACGCGACCTGCCACTAATGTCCCTGGTGTCCGAACTACCAGTGTTCTTGGTCATATTGTTGCTACGAGCAAGCCAGCTGTCTTCTCCCGCGCAAAAGCAGGTCATGAGTGTCGTGAGTGCTGCCATAGATTTCGGCTTTTCCTGTCCAAGGTGCCGGGCCAGCCACTCATCATGGATATTGTGCTTGAAGGCTACTAGGGCCTCAGCATCCGAACAGTCGACTATTTGATTTTTCTTTGTTAGGAACCATGTCCAAAATTGCCTGGCCGATTCCTCTGGCTGCTGAATTACGTGACTTAGGTCATTGGTGTCTGGGCGTCGCACATAAGTGCCCTGGAAATTGTCGAGGAATGCGGCTTCCAGGTCCTCCCAACAACTGATTGATCCTGTTGGCAAGCTGTTGAGCCAATGCCGAGCTGGTCCTTTAAGCTTGAGTGGGAGGTATTTGATGGCATGAAAATCGTCGCCGTGGGCCATGTGGATATGAAGAAGATAATCCTCGATCCATACCGCAGGGTTTGTTGTGCCATCATATGATTTGATGTTTACGGGTTTGAAACCCTCGGGGATTTGATGATCCATTATTTCGTCTGTAAAGCACAGTGGGTGTGCGGCGCCTCTGTACTGGGCGATATCATGACGTAGCTCCAATGAGTTTTGTCTACTGTGTTCGGCCCTGCCGAATTTGTGGCCAGAGTGACGGTTACCGTCTCGAGCCGTGGGGTGCCCACGCAATCCGTAGATCGATCATGTTTGCCTTGCCTTGTCCTCCAACATGTCTCGCAAGTCCGGCGCATATTCCCGTGCCTTGGTACGGGGTGCGGCTTGAGTGGAGGGCTGGGAGGCCTCTCTGTCGCGGCCACGAGGTGGCCGTTCGGCCGCATCAAGTGCTTCCTCCTCTAATTGGGGTAGCAACCTGCGCTTTGGGTAACTCTTGGAGGGGCGTTCGAGTTTATGCTCTTCGGCCGCAAGGACTTCAGTCCATCTGTCAACCAGCAAATCTTGATCAGCTCGGAGTTGTTGCTGTTTTTTCTTGAGGCTTCTTGCTGTGGCCATAAGCCTACGTTGGAAACGCTTTTGCTCAACGGGATCCTCTGGCACGACGAATTCGTCGTCGTCGAGGCTTGCCTCGTCTTCGGAGGGAGGCATATAATTATCGTCCTCGACCTCTTTGTCTGCCGCTCTCTCATGAGGGCTGGTTTCTCGATCCTCCTATGCTAAGCCTTGCTGGAGGGGGTTTACTTCGGCACTCCCTGGAGTATTATTATCTCCCGTGCTGGAATCACCGTTTTATTGTTGGCGGGATTTTGAGCGGCGCCGCTGACGCCGGCGCTTGGGCTGTTTCTTGGAGGGGCCATCCTCCGCTGTTCCATCACCCTCTCCCTCTTTTGGGGTGTGCACCATGTATATGTCATATGACGAGGTGGCTTTCCAGGGCCTGGTAGGCGGTGGTTCTTCATCATCTCCTTCATCGGCGTCCATACCGTCGATGTCTTCGGAGTCGAAGTCGAGCATGTCGGTTAAGTCGTCAACAGTGGCTACAAAGTGGTTGGTGGGTGGGTTTTGAATTTCTTCATCGTTCGTACCCCAACCTTGCTGACCGTAGTCCGGCCAGGGATCTCCTGATAAAGAGAGAGACTTCAGTGACTTCAGGATATCGCCGAAAGGCGAGTGCTGAAAGACGTCCGCGACCGTGAACTCCATGATCGGCGCCCAATCGGATTCGATCGGCACGGGCACGGAGGGTTTGGAGTCCGGAGAAGAATCTGGCTCCATGGAGTCATGAGTCTCGCAGAGTACGGGGCTGGTGTTCGGCTCAATCGCCGTTGGGATCACAGCCCCCGAGGTGGCGTCCAACCGCCCATCCTCGATCAGCGCGGTTGGCTCCGAACTAAAGGGTCGGAGCCGATGTGGGTGCGGCCTCCAGGGCACTGTTCGGCGGCAGAGCTAGATCATGCTCGTCGTGACAGTGTGGCGCGCTCGGCGGTGGTTCGAGTCCATCGAAGATCAAGTCCCCGCGGATGTCAGCCGTGTAGTTTAAATTTCCGAATCTGACCTGACGGCCAGGGGCGTAGATTTCGATCTGCTCTAGATGGCCAAGTGAATTGGCCCGCAGTGCAAAGCTGCCAAAGACGAAGATCTGTCTGGGGAGGAAGGTCTCACCCTAGACTGCATCGCCATTGATGATCGTAGGAGCCATCGGGCCTGACGGCGACGGCATAGAGGAACTCTCAATGAAAGCACCAATGTCGGTGTCAAAACCGGCAGATCTTGGGTAGGGGGTCCCGAACTGTGCGTCTAGGCCGGATGGTAACAGGAGGCAAGGGATATGAAGTTTTACCTAGGTTCGGGCCCTCTCGATGGAGGTAAAACCCTACGTCCTGCTTGATTAATATTGATGATATGGGTAGTACAAGAGTAGATCTACCACGAGATCAGAAAGGCTAAACCCTAGATGCTAGCCTATGGTTTGATTGTTGATGTGTATGTCGTCCTACGGACTAAAACCCTCCGGTTTATATAGACACCGGAGAGGGTTAGGGTTACATAGAGTCGGTTACAATGGTAGGAGATCTGAACATCCGTATCGCCAAGCTTGCCTTCCACGCCAAGGAAAGTCCCTTTCGGACACAGGACGGAGTCTTCAATCTTGTATCTTCATAGTCCAGGAGTCCGGCTGAAGGTATAGTTCAGCAATCCGAACACCCCCTAATCCAGGACTCCCTCAGGCGCCTCTCCCTCCTCGAGCTCCCTGCTGCAGACCCGGAGGAGAAGAAAGCCAAGGCGAAGGACGTGAAGCGCAAGGGAGCAGCCGTACTCACGGCGGAACCAGACACCAAACGTGGCAGAGACCAACCAGAGTCGTCCAAGAGCAGCCGTCCATTATGCGCCTTCCACAACCTGAGCACCCACAACACCAGTGACTGTCAAGAGCTCCGAGCCATTCGTGAAGGACGCTTCGGCCGACGCCCCGAGCGTGGCAACCGGGGCTACGGCTCAGGAGGAGGACGTGGTGGCGGACGCTGGGACGACCGTGGCCCACGTCAGGAGTGGCGTGACCGGCCTCGTGAGGATCGCTGGAAGGATAAGCCTCGCGAGGGCGCCTGGAGAGATCAGCCTCGTGAGGATCGCCCTCAAGGCAATGCTGGACTCACTCTGCTGCCGCCGCCACCAAGAAGGAATGATGAACACCATCAGGACGAGGGGCTGGGGGCTTCCAGGAACCGCGTGCCATCGCCTGCATCTTGGGCGGAGCCCAGGCCCTAGCCTCGCAACGTATCTTCAAGCAATTTGCTCGCGAAGTGAATGCAGTCCTCCCCAAGCTCGAAGCCACATGCTGCTCAGGTGGTCCCAGTGCCCCATCATGTTTAGCTCGGCAGATCAGCTCAAGTGCGCGGCTACCGCTGGCTTCCTCCTGATGCTTTGCTCCCCAGTCATCAGCAACGTGCAAGTTACCAAGACCCTCATGGACGGCAGCGCAGGGCTCAGCGTCCTATCCGTCGACATGTTCGTTAGCCTCCAAGTGCCTTATGACCAGCTCCAGCCTACCAAGCCTTTCTCAGGAGTGACCAACGGTTCCACCACACCGATAGGGCAGGTCCGCCTCCCTGTCACCTTCGGCACGCATAACAACTACCGCACCAAGCTCATCGACTTCGACATCGCGCACATCCGCCTACCGTACAATGCCATCCTCAGATACCCAGCCCTGGCCAAGTTCATGGTGGTGAACCATCACGGCTACAATGTCCTCAAGATGCCGAAGCAGCGGGATCATCATGGTCCTATGTGAAGAAAGAGATGCGGTGTGCTCCCTCGAGCGTGCCTTCCAAGCTGCAGCAATTGACGACCCCGACAGCAGGAGCGAGGGCCCTCATGAGGCTATCCCCAAGAAGAAGAAGCAGCTGCACCGTGCCGGACCTCGGGAGGGTGGCTTTGCAGCTGGAACCTCGTCAGGATCAGCACCCATTCAGGGGGCGCCTTCCTCCGTCGCATAGGAAGGCGCGCCCGACGCCCTGCTCGGGTAGGGCTCGGGGGCTTTCTTCTGGACAGCCTCAGACCTTGCCCACATCACGAGGGAGGCGCTCGGGCACCACTTGGAGGCATGCTTCACGGCATGTTTCCCTCAGGAGGACATAGGGCAGGGACCGCCCACCGTTCAGGAGTTCATCACCAAGATCACCCAGGAGCTGCAAGACCCAAGGGCCATGCGTGGCGACCATCGCTCACAAGGCGCAGATCCAGGGGAGGATGCCGGGCTGCGCGTCTGCGTCGATGTTCCAGGGCTCAATAGGGTCGCTTCTCAGGAGTTTTTCTGGCCTTCGCGTGTGGGACGCTGAGAGGGCCCACCGCACAGCTACGTTTGCATGCCCTTTGGCCTGCCGAGCATATCGTCCGCCTACCAGCGCAACCTGCGGTGCCTCCTGGCGTCTCAGGAGGCCAGGCACCACGTCGTCCGGATGGAGATAGGGACGGTCCTCAAGGAACCACGTGAGTCCCCAGAGCCTTCTGATGCTCAGGGGCCCGGTGGCTCATGAGGAGCAACCCTTTCGTCGTGCGCCTTCAGCTGCCTCGACTCTCCTTCGTCAACATAACCAGGTGACATCTTTTCAAGTTCATTCAGCTGGGAGCGCCCCTCGGGATGCATCATTCCCAAGCCACGTGGGTCCGTCCCTGTGGGATGTACCCCTTTTATTTATGTCTTTAGCTTACCATGTTGGGAGCGCCCCTCAGGCTGCATCATTCCCAAGCTGCTCGGGCCTGACCCAGTGGCACGTATCCCCCATGCATTACTTAAGCCTGCTGCTCTTATGATTGATCTACCTATGGTTCCTACTTGCTCGATCGCAACCCATCATGGGAACCGCGCGCCGGCCGTCTTTCTTCAGGACCCTTCGCGTGAGTAAGCTGAGCACGGCGTCTGTGCTCGGGTCTGTCCCTGCAGCGTCGATAAATCCAGTGGCTAATCTCTGTCTGGTGGGCCAGTCCCGTTTACGTCACCTCCTGGGGCCGTTGGTGCTTGGCTCTCTCACGTGGTAACCTTGGGAAATTCATTCAGCGCAGGCCATCTCACCACCTCGCAGGACAAACACAGCAAGCAAGAACCAAGACCAGGCACAACCTGCCTTGAGGTAGGGCCTCATGAGTCCCGCGCTGGCTCATGAGTGCCCATATACACCTCGTCTAGCCCTGTCTTGCAAGCCACGTGTCAGGGTGGGGCTGTACACGCCCTGGGGGCTCTCTGCAGAGGGGGACTCCTGAGCATCGCGACTCAGGAGCCTAATTGGTCACGTAGCCCCTCACTCTTAGGGCCATCCTGGTCTCTGTTCGGCCCAACTGCGGTTGAGGTATGCGCGGGGCCGGGCTCTGCCGACATAGAACATCAACCTATCCTCGCGTACTCCTCCTGTAAGTTGTTTGCGCGTCAAGGGGGACTCCTGAGCATCGCGACTCAGGAGCCTAACTGGTCACGTAGTCCCTCACTCCTTGGTCCGTCCTGGTCTCCGGTCGGCCCAACGGCCGTTGAGGTATGCGCGGGGCTGGGCTCTGCCGACGTAGAACACAAAGCAAATAGGAAGAAAATCGCAAAATCTCAAAGCAAATATTACAAGACATATCGTCCTCACAATATCAAATGAAAGTTTTAACGCATCCATGAGGCTTGATGCATGTTGCAAGAATGAAACAGGAAAGCAGCCGCAAGTCACCCCTGGACATCGTCAACTTCAGGATCGGTGGCATCGCCGGTCAAAGGAGCGAGGACGAAGCAGCGGAGCTTCTTCAGCAGGGCCTCCACCTGACCTTTCACGGCTGCGGTGGCGGCCGCACAATGATCATCAGCTACGGGCTCCAGCAGCTCGTCGAGGCGGGCATTGGGGTCGTGAAGGTGCAGATGGCTGAAGACGCGCGCCAGCGCAGCTGAAGAAAGGACACGAGCCTCTGCCTCAGCCATTGGACCGATGCCCTCCATGACTTCCTCAAGCGCCTTCACCAAGTGGGGAAGCATCTGAGCAGGGCCATCCTCGTCGGTGGTCAGTGGCTTCTCCAGGCCCTTCTCGTACAGTGACTTCAGTGCCACGCTAGACCTCTTCTCAACAAGTGAGAAGGCCTCGCGGTCTTCAGCCAGGACCTTCGCCTTGGCGTCCAGCTCGGCCTCCCTCGTCTTTGCCTTCTGCTCCAGTTCCTCCACTCGGTTGTGCTCCGCAGCCTGTGCCTTCGTCAGCTCCCCCAGCTCGGCGCTGCGACCCTTGATGGCATCCTCCCGAGCCTTCATCTCCTCCTCCTTCGCTTCACGGTCACGTGCCTTCTTCGCGCGCTCATCGTGCAGCCTCTTCAGCTCATCCTCTAGCTCTCGGCAACGGTCGCGGGTAGCCTCGGCGTCCTTTAGCGCAGCCTCGCGATCGGCCGTAGCTCTGGCGGAGGCCTACTTCCCCTGCTTAGAGGCTGCCGCGGCTTGGCTCAGCAACGCTCGAACGGCCGAGTCGGCGTGAAGCCAGCCTGTGGCTAGCTCCAGGCGCCCGGTCACTAGGTGCGGGTCCGCGCCTAGAAGGTCTTCCCGCAACTTGGCCATCCCCAAGAAAACACGCTCCAAGGATACGGAGGGAGCGGAAGAATTCGGAGCCAGGGGAGCAGTAGGAGGAGGAGGCGACATCGTTACCAGAGCCTGGAAGATCGAGGGCTCTGGAGCCCTTGGGACCTCATTAGCAGAGCCATGTGCCGGCACTTCCGGAGGCAGTGGGGCCATGGGGGCTGGTTCATCCTGCCGATGCTCCACTTGGCCTCGTGAGGGCGACTGGGCTAGGGAGGTGCGAGTGCTATCGCCTCTCTTCTCCATGGAGGGGGGCGCGGCCGCGGCACCCTTCCTCCTCTTCTTCACCGAAGATGCCGGCCTGATCATCCGAGGGTGAACGTCAGAAAATAGCAAGTACAAGCAGGAACAAGGTGAAGCTCGAAGCAATTACTGATCCACTGCGACATAGTCCACCTTCCGCTTGGTGAGCCTGAAGCCTGAAAGCGTCGGGACCTGAGGAGCGGGCGCGTGGGCTCCTAGAGCAGAAGATGGTGCAGCGGAAGGGCCGGAACCGTCCCCATGCGGCACCACGTCGGGGGTAGCATCCTGTGAGACTAGCTATGACCAACCCCTTGTCGGGATAGGGGGCAGCTCGCTCACCTCCTAGCGGGCGACGACCTCGGCATCGTTTGGAAGGGCCCGAAGGATGTCAGCCTTGCTCAGGGGGGAGTTCTCCCCCATTCCCTCGGGGATCTCCTCTGAGTCTTCCTCCTCCTCTTCCTCCCCGCGGGACTCATCAGAATACACCTCTACCGGCTTCGGTGTTGCCGAGGCCCCAGTGAGCACCGGCGGCACCAGCCCGCGCGCGTCAAAGGTCGGCCTGGAGGCAACGAATTTGCTCCCAGTCCTTGCGATGGAACAAAGGAAAAAAGGCGCTCGGTGGGTACCCCTGGTTGTCCCCTACCAAGTGGCGCAGGACTGTAGTCAGCTCATCATCAGGCAGGGCCGCCGGGCTCAGATGAACCTTGTCCCCTTCATCTCCAAGCTTCCACAAGGGGCACGTGCATGCCTGGAGCGGAGCTACGCGTAGCATGAAGAATTCCCTCAGGAGCATGACCCCCATCACCTTGGCCGCTTTCGCATTACCCGGCTTCAAATCAGACTTCATCTGCTCCAACATTGACGTCGCCCACTCATCAGCAAGCTCCGCACGAGACCACCCTTTGTCAGACTGGGGCACCTCCGTGAAAGTGCAACTATCCCTAGGTGGTTTTGGTAATTCATAACAACATATAGCTCATTGAGCTAATGCTACTCCAAGATGATTATTTCAGGAAAGCTCAATGATTGGCATGGCATGGATGTGAAAGTGGAACCCTCAAAATGCTAAGGACAAAGGATTGGCTCAAGCTCAAAAGCTCAAGACTCTTCATTTTATATTTTAGTGATCCAAGATCACATTGAGTCTTTAGGAAAAGCCAATACTATCCAGGAGGGATGAGGTGTTGCTTAATGAGCCTCTTGCTTCATGTGCTTAGTGATATGCTCCAAAACCCTCAACTACTTTCCCATATCCGCATATGACCTAAACCCTAAGCCAAACTCGGTCCTACCAATTCTTCCTATCCGGCGCCACCGAGTTTCATTTGTCATAAGCCACTGCCAAACATTAGCAATTCGGTCCTACCGATAGGGATCTCGGTCTCACTGAGATTGGGTTGCAAACTCTCTGTTTCCCTTTCGTAACTTTTTGGTCTCACCGAAAGAGGAATCGGTCCCACCGAGATTGCAATGTAAATTCAGTGTTTCCCCTTTGTAACTTTTCGGTCTCACCGAAAGAGCAAATCGGTCCCACCGAGTTTGCCTGACCAACTCTCTGGTTAGCTAATTACCAAATTCGGTGTCACCGAGTTTGTGTAATCGGTCTCACCGAGATTACGTTATGCCCAAACCCTAACCATATCGGTCCTACCGAGTTGCATGTCAGTCCCACCGAAAATCTCTAACGGTCACTAGGTTTACATTTTCGGTCCGACCGAGTTTGTTGATTCGGTCCCACCGAGATTGGAAAACTGTGTGTAACGGTTGGATTTTGTGTGGAGGCTATATATACCCCTCCACCTCCTCTTCATTCGAGGAGAGAGCTATCAGAACACATACACCATTCCAACTCATATGTTCTGAGAGAGAACCACCTAATCATGTGTTGAGACCAAGACATTCCATTCCTACCATATGAATCTTGATCTCTAGCCTCTCCAAGTTGCTTTCCACTCAAATCTTCTTTCCACCAAATCCAAATCCTATGAGAGAGAGTTGAGTGTTGGGGAGACTATCATTTGAAGCACAAGAGCAAGGAGTTCATTACCTACACACCATTTGTTACTTCTTGGAGAGTGGTGTCTCCTAGATTGGCTAGGTTTCACTTGGGAGCCTCCGACAAGATTGTGGAGTTGAACCAAGGAGTTTGTAAGGGCAAGGAGATCGCCTACTTCGTGAAGATCTACCGCTAGTGAGGCAAGTCCTGTGTGGGCGATGGCCATGGTGGGATAGACAAGGTTGCTTCTTCGTGGACCCTTTGTGGGTGGTTGCTTCTTCATGGACCCTTTGTGGGTGGAGCCCTGTGTGGACTCGCGCAACCGTTACCCTTGGGTGGAGCCCTGTGTGGACTCGCGCAACCGTTACCTTTTGTGGGTTGAAGTCTCCATCAACGTGGATGTAGGATAGCACCACCTATCCGAACCACGGGAAAAACATCTGTGTCTCCAATTGCGTTTGAATTCTCCAAACCCTTCCCTTTACATTCTTGCAAGTTGCATGCTTTACTTTCCGCTGCCAATATACTCTTTGCATGCTTGCTTGAATTGTGTGATGATTGCTTGACTTGTCCTAAAATAGCTAAAATCTGCCAAGAACTAAAATTGGGAAAAGGTTAAGTTTTTATTTGGTCAAGTAGTCTAATCACCCCCCTCTAGACATACTTTTGATCCTACACTCCGTCGGCAGTTCCAAGCGTGGATGAGCGCACTTGGCATTCATCATGACCCATTTGGCCCTGATGTTGTCGACCCTTTTCCCACTGTATGAGATCAAGTTGGCCTGGCCGACTGCGATGAAGTTGGCACACCCGGAGATGTGGCCACCGGTGACGCGGAGGAAGAAGAAGTGGCGCGGCAGTGCCATGGACGGCATCACGCCGAGGTACGCCTCACAGTAATATGCGAAGATAGACAGAAGAAGAACGGAATTGGGATGGAGATGCAGCGCTTGCAACCCGAAGTGGTTGAGAACCTCGAAGAAGAAGTCAGAGAACTGGGGAACCAACCCGGCAGTGTTGCTACTCGTGAAGAAAGGGAAGAAGGTGCTTCCCTCAGGCTCCGGCTCGTCAGAGGCAAGTCGGAGCTCCGTATACCCCCTCTCGTTGCTCTCCCCCGCCGTCAACAAGCGCATGGCGGCTAGGCTCTTCTCTGTAACAGTGGGTGCATCAAGGGCTAGCTCGTACCAGGACGGCGCCGAGGAGGACTTGACCTTGCGCGGCGCCATTGGACGCGGATGTGGATCAAAGTCGAATTAGATCTGGAAGTTTCAGCAACATGGAGCGAGAAAGGGGATCTAGAGCAAGACGAGGAAGAAGCAATGATGGCAAGCACTATCTGCGCCAGCCTTTTTGTCAAGTCGGGCAGTTGCCAAGGCAGCATGGGGAAGCGGAGACGCCCACGTCCAATCAACCACCATGCAGAAACCGAGGCCGCAGGCCTTTGGGGCCCGCGGTGCTCCACGCTTGACCCTTAGGCTTCGCCTCGAAGCCAAGCCCGAGCACGCCTTGGGCCTGGGGGCTACTATCGGCGTTCTGGGAACGGGGGTCCCTAGACTTGCCTGCCTGTGGCCCACGGCGTGGCTGGGCTAGCAGGTTCGTACGGCCCATCTTCATCAACAAGACATTCAAGACCCTCGCGAGGGGCCAAGCCATGACGATCGAGACCAGGCGGGCGCCAGCACGCGCAGCGTCCTTGTTTCCTCTTTGGTGCTAAGGGGGCAAGCGCAGGCACGGAGTACCGAGGCATCAAGCAAAGGTTTCCATATTGGTGCAACGAGACCAGGACCAGAAGGACGGCAAGACGAAGGCCATCATGGAGCCCAAGACGGCGTCATCACTAGAGCCTTTTGCAGGCAAAGACCACCTTTTGTCAGGATAGCTTGTACTAGTTGTCCCCTTTCAAATTGGCCATTTTTGGCATCCCTTCCCACTCAATATTTGGGGAGAGGACCAGGGCCTATATAAGTAGAACTAGCCACCACCATGAGCGGCATGAGATCGACACCATCACAAGTAGGCAGCTGATTCCGATCCACGCACACAAGCTCACCAAACACAAGAACACCTCGACCTCAGGAGGCTGTTCTTCCTCTTGTATTGTTCATCATTAGCTCAAGAGGCAATCCACCACCAGTATATATCTTGTGTCTTTCTGTGTTAAGAGTTCTTCGTGTTCGTTTGCGAGATCTTAGAGAGCTAGGGCGTGGATCGATAGGGAGAAAACCTTCACGCGCACCCCACTGTTCGAACCTCAAGGGTCTGCCGGAACCCCAGATCCTACATGGCCATCTGAGTAAAGGGCAATATGGCAGAGTGAGTGCTTTGGAGACAGTAAAGCTTATCTGGGACAGGATGTCCAAGGTTAATGAAGGAGTCTCGACACATCGTGACTCTCAAGTTGACGTTCTTCACAATCTCTTCAACCGCTTCAAAAGACTCGACAATGAAAATGTTCAGCAAACCTTCGATCGCCTCACTGACATTTCAAATGAACTTCAAGCACTTGGTGCCAGTGACATCACTGACCACGAGGTGGTGAATAAATTGCTTCGATCGCTTGATTCCTCATTTGACACCCTTGCACTGATGATACAAGAACATGGAGACTACAAGTCACTTGATCTCACTGATATCCTTGAGAGGCTAAACACTCATGACTTCCAGCTTGCTGAGAAGAGAGATCTCTATGGACCGAGCTATGACAGATCACGTGCTCTGAAGGCCAAGGCTGTGTCTGAATCTGAAGGTGAGGATTCTGATAGCAGCCTTGGTGATCCTGAAGAACTGAGCCAGGAGATAGCAATGCTCGTGAGGAAATTCCAGAAGTTCTCAAGACATGGTCGCTTCGGAAAATCCTCAAGAAGTGATGACATAAGATTAGATTCCTCATCCCATGATTACAAGAAGAGACTTTTTCACAAATGCAAGAAACCCGGTCACTACATTCAAGATTGTCCTTAGTGGGAAAAGGAATCAAAAAAGAAGAAGTACAAGGACTACAGTTCTGATGATTCAAAGAAGAAGAACAAATCTTCAAAGTCCTCTTCATCAAAACCTTCAAGGTCTTCATCTCACAAGAAGAGCAGCTCCAAGAAGGCTCGGGCATTCATTGGCAAGGAAATGGACTCTGAGGCTGAATCTGAGGAAAATGAGGAAGAGGAGGCATCTGAGGAGTCAGACTCTGGTGTGGCGAGCCTAGCCCTCGCTATTGCGTTCGTTAGCAAGTCCGTCTTCAACCCTTAGTAAAATGACCTCCCCAACACTGCTGACAACGGCGACGATGACTACGCTCCCACCTATTGCTTCATGGCAAAAGGTGCAAAGGTACTCAAATATCCCTCCTCTGAATCAAGTGATGATGAATCTGATGAAAATCTCAAGCCTAGCTGTTCTAAAGTTGCTAAGATTGCTGTGAAACAACAAAAGGCTCTTGAAAAGGTTCAAAATATGCTAGACAAAAGCGATGATATGTTGGGTGAAGAAATGGATCGCACTAAAACTTTGACTGGAAATCTTTAGAGACTTCAGACCAAGTTTGACAACCTTTGGAGTCATCATAACACTCTCTTATCTTATCATGACAAGCTTTCTTATGAATTTCTTCAAAGAAAGCAAGATCTTGAGAAGCTAAGGGTGAGTTATGAAGATCTTCAGAAGGAGCGTGATTCATTGAACGTTGCTTCTGAAGAATTTATTCCTCCATGTTTGAAGTGCATTGAACGTGAATCTGCTAATTCTTCACCTGAAAGTTCAAATGCTTCTATTGCTACAAATTCTTCAACTATCTTTGCTATCACTAATTCCTCATCTGAGGATGCTGCTAGTATCACTGACCATTCAGGGCTGAAGGAATTGTATGTGACAGGCATGTACAAAAGCCTCAAAGGGCATTAGGCACTTTGTGATGTGCTTAAAAAGTAGATCCTCAACAGGAACCTTAGGAAAGAGGGTATTGCCTTTGAGAGGAAACTCAATGCTGATGGGACCTACTGGAAACCTGAGCAGTATCCCAAAACCTCATGGGTCATTGCAAAGGGACCTTCAGTGGATCCATCTACCTTATCTGGATTTACATGTGAATCTTCATATTCTTCTGATGAGTCATTTGACTCCAATTATAAACTATTCAAAAATCAGAATGGTGAAGTTTTTGCTAGATATGTTGGCACTAACTACAGGAACGGTCCCCCTATGAAGAAAATATGGGTTCCTAAAAGGTGCCTTGAATGTCTTCAGGTGAATGCCATCATGACACCACCTGTGAAGAATAGGAACCCCAGATCAAATTCTTCACATGGACCAAAGTCTTCATATGGATCCAAGTCCTCATATGGACCGAATTTCTCACATGGATCAAATTCTTCATATGAACATCATCGTGCTAACCCTTCTATTTCACAGGGAAGATCTAAGGGTATGAATATGTGCATTATTCTTCAAATCATTATGTTCATAAGTCTTCGAAGAATTTCTCTGCATATTCATATGCTTACTCTAACCTCTCTCCTGTGAAACAAAGTGGATTGGCTTCAATGCCACCTTTCTCATATGGAGCTCACGGAATGATGAACTCTTTGCCACCCCTACAGATGTGGGTGGTGAAGAAAAAGAACTAATCTCTTATGCAGGGTAAGGTCTCTAGACAAACTTAAACGTCTGAAGAATTTGCTGGAGACTTGAATATTCTTGAAAGGACGCAAGCTAATCATGAAGAAATGAATTTTTATTTCACACGTCCTAATACTACTTTAACTGTTCTCTTACCTAATGAAATTAATGTCATATTCTTCACTGATGAAGAATATGAGTTCGTAAGATGCACTAATTCATCTGCAGGATGATCAACCCAAAGCCACTGAGTGGGTCCTCGACGGTGGATGTACAAATCACATGACTGGTGATAGGAACTTATTGATGGACACTGCTTTATCACCATCACATCTGAAGCATATCACCTACACTAACAAAGGCAAAAGCAAGGCATTGGGTCTAGGTAAGGTTGCAATCTCAAAGGATCGACACATGGACAAAGCCATGCTTGTCGAGTCCTTAGGGTTCAACCTCATGTCTGTCTCAATGCTTTGTGATCTTGATATGGTTGTTGTCTTTGGCAAGTATCGTTGTGTTGTGATCATGGAAGCTGACAATTCCAAAGTCTTCAATGGCTTTAGGAGAGGAGATTTGTATATTGTTGATTTCTCTAAAGGACCACAACCTGCTACATGTCTACTTGCAAAAGCTTCAAAAGGCTGGCTATGGCATCGATGACTTGGTCATGCTGGCATGAGGAACTTGCACACGCTCGCGAAGAAGAAGCATGTCATTGGCATCAAGGGTGAATTCCTCAATGACCATATGTGCGGAGCTTTTGAAGCTGGGAAAATGACCAAGGCCAAGCATCCCTCAAAGACCATCATGACTACCACTCGTCCATTTGAATTGCTTCACATGGATCTCTTTGGCCCTACTCATTATGCCACATTTACTAATGCTCCATCTTTATATGACTTTGTCATTGTTGATGACTATTCTCATTATACATGGGTGCATATCATCACTTACTAAACTGAAGTGCATGAGTCTTCAAACGATTTTCCTGGAGGGCTTCAACCAACTTTGGTGTGAAGATCAAGCGCATCAGAAGTGACAATGGAACTGAGTTTAAGAATACTGGTCTTGATGATTATATTGATGAACTTGCATGAGTTATCTGCTCCTTATACTACTCGGCAGAATGGCGTCGTGGAGTGCAAGAACAGGACTCTTGTTGAGATGGATCACACTATGCTTGATGAGTACAAGACGCCTCCTTGCTTCTGGCCTGAGGCAATTGATACTGCGTGCCACATCATCAACATGGTATATCTTCACAAATTCTTCAGAAAGACCTCATATGAACTCCTCACTGACAAGAAACTCAATGTGAGTTATTTCAAAGTCTTTGGTGCTAAATATTGGATTAGAGATCCTCATCACAATTCTAAATTTGCACCAAAAGCACATGAAGATTTTATGCTTGGTTATGGAAAGGACTCGCACACTTACAGAGTCTTCAACACCTATCACCGCAAGGTTGTTGAAGCTATAGATGTGCGGTTCGATGAAACTAATGGCTCGCAAAGAGAGCACCTACCTCCTATTCTAGATGAAATACCACCCGAGGAATCATTAAGTTCAAGGCTACTGAGGATGTCATTCCTAGCGAAGAATCTGCTGAAGAAGTTATTCCAGAACATGAAGAACATCATGCTGGTGCACCTGAAGAAAATGGCTCTGAAGAAAATGCTGAGCAAATTCCTCATCGTCAACCAGCTCATCCTCGCGTTGCTAATGAAGTGCAAATTGAGAGAATCATCAACGCCATCAAAGCACCAGGTCCTCTCACACGCTCAAAAGCTTCTCATTTGTCTACCTTTTGTGGGCACTTTGTTTTCGTCTCTATCACAGAGCCCACTAAGGTAGATGAAGCATTTCTGGAGCCTGAGTGGATTCACGCTATGCAAGAAGAATTACATCAATTCAAGCTCAACAATGTGTGGAAACTTGTCAAGCGACCAGACCCTTGCAAGAACAATATCATCGGCACAAAATGGATCTACCGCAACAAGCAAGATGAAAATGGCCTTGTGGTGAGGAAGAAGGCATGGCTTGTAGCTCAAGGCTACACACAGGTTGAAGGAATTGATTTCGATGAAACTTTTGCACCTGTTGCTAGACTTGAAGCTATTCGCATATTACTTGCTTATGCTAGCCATCACAATATCATCTTATATCAAATGGATGTGAAAAGTGCATTCCTCAATGGTATGCTTGAGGAAGAGGTATATGTTGCTCAACCCCCAGGTTTTGAAGATCCAAAGCATCCTGACAAAGTCTTCAGACTCAATAAGGCCCTCTATGGCCTCAAGCAGGCCCCTCGGGCAGGGTATGATACTTTGAAGGAATTCCTCATGAAGAAAGGCTTCAATCCCGGATCACTTGACCCAACTCATTTCACCAAAACTTATGATGATGAATTATTTGTGTGCCAAATATATGCTGATGATATCATCTTTGGTTGTACTGACCAACGTTACAGTGATGAATTTGCCTATATGATGAGTGAAGAATATCAAATTTCTATGATGGGAGAATTGAATTTCTTCTAAGGTCTTCAAATTCGTCAACAACGAAAAGACATCTTCATCTCTCGGGAGAAATGCCTCAAGGATGTATTGAGGAAATATAGCATGCAACATTGCAAAGGCGTCAAAATCCCTATGCCCACAAATGGCCATCTATGCATTGATGAAAATGATATTGACTTCGATCAAAAGGTATACCGCTCCATGATTGGTTCTTTATTGTATTTATGTGCATGTAGGCCAGATATTATTCTTAGTGTTTGCATGTGTGCCCGTTTTCAAGCTACACCGAAGGAATCACACCATAAGGGTGTGAAGCATAATCTTTTATATCTAGCTCACACTCCAACACTTGGATTATGGTATCCCAAGGGCTCAAATTTTGATCTCATTTGATATTCAGACTGTGACTATGCTAGTGATCGTGTGGACCGCAAGTCAACATCAGCCACATGCCATTTCCTCAGACGCTCCTTGGTCTATTGGTCTTCGAAGAAATAGAACTACGTATCACTTTCAACTGCTGAAGCTGAATACATTGCTGCTAGTTCGGGATGTGCTCAATTCCTATGGATGAAGCAAACTCTCAAGGACTACGGCATCAACATGAAGAATGTGCCACTCTATTGTGACAATGAGAGTGCCATCAAGATTTCTCATAACCTAGTTCAACACTCGAAGACAAAGCACATTCAGATTCGTCATCATTTTCTTCGTGATCATGTGTTGAAGGGTGGCATCTCCATCGAGCATGTGAAGACTGAAGAACAACTAGCCGATATCTTCACAAAGCCCTTGGATGAGAGGAGATTTAGCAAGTTACTATGTGAGCTAAATATCTTAGAATCTTCGAATGTCCTTTGAAAAGGACACACATCCTAACACTTATGCCAAATTGATGACTGAGAATATATATATATATATAGACACACACACACACTAGTACAAATGCCCGTGCGTTGCACCGGGCAAAAAAAAGAGGCACAACCTACTTAAGATCGCCAATATGATGTTAATACGCCAGTAGTTTATTGTGCCTCTGTTGTGATCCTCTTTCCAACCAACATAAACCAATATTGTTTTTTTAGAAAAGGGGATGCAATAACCAGATAAAGAAATCATATACTCCCTCCATCCGGAAATAAGTGATGTTGTTTTAGTTCAATTTTGAATTAAAACAGCGTCACTTATTTCCGGGAGGAGGGAGTAATAATTAATGGTCTGTACATTATTGCACTTTGAATCCAATCGAACAGAGGTGCATTATTGTATTTAAACTTATTTTCATGCTTATACTCATAGACCAGAGTCTGCAATCTTATGTACTGAAAGGAGAATCAAAAGAAGAGAACAATGTATTTCGAGAGCTCTTAGATCCTTGATGACAAATTCTTATTGTTTCTGATAAACTTGTGTTCTCCAATTTTAGTCCAACACTCTGAACTATCTCATCATACAATTTTGATAAACAATACAAAGTGTTTTCGCTTTCGAATATGCTTGGAGATAGAAACTGTTTGTTGCTATTTAAAAAGAATGTTAGTTGGTTATGTACAGCTAAAGCGGTAGCACATAATAACTCAACCACAAGAATTTTAGTTGGTTATGTACATATGCCCGTGCGTTGCAACGGGAGATGGAAACACTATTTTGGAATGGATCTACACTCAAACACATACTATTATCATACTGAGGCTCATTGATCTGAACTCGTAAGGAAGAGCCTAACAAAATGAATTGGAAAGTTCATGTCAGAACGACATTCTGATGGCCGCATCAAACATTGATCGAGATGCATGTGCTTCACTGAAGAACGGATGTCAATTTTCATGAAGCAGGCTTAGCCAAATCATGGAGATATGCACGCGTCATAGCTCGGGGCCTAACTGCTTTTGGACTGAGCGAACAAACTGGTGTCGGTTGAGGTCATGACCATTGCCTTTACCATCTGTTTCTTTGGATCTTGTGCGACCTTGAGGCGGATGAGTATGGTAGCTGGGGCGGTAGAGATAATCTTATATCGTGCACGATAAAGTTGTTGCTAAGCTCATCCCTTGTCAAGGTAGAAGGTGAGGTTATACCATTTATACTTGATGTCCACCTCAGGGTCACTGTCAGGTGCGAGCCAGGGTGATGGTCGCAAAGTAGGCCTTGTGCCCGTGCCAGTCGCCACATTCGACTATGCAATTTTTATGGTGCCCCAAGGAAGAATGCTTGATCAATGTTGTCAAGATCTTGCTATCGCAGGACCAGGGCAGTATGTTTCTCGAGTCATCGACAATGACACGTGAGCATGTGGATTAAGGCAATTTGAAGTATTTATTGACCTTTGACAAATTAGTTATATTTGAAATACAAAATAATCTAACAATTCATCTCTCTTTTGCTTGGAGATGTTTTTGATTCCTATAGTGTAGAGTTGTACGATACGTCAATCATGATAGAAAATAGAAACTGAAAGGCAAACTCTGTCGAAAAGAAATGGACGGGTGTTTGTTTGGATAACTCAACAAATTGAAGAAGTCGCTTGCATGTTTATCTCTCACAGAGCACGCGTCAGAACCTGACATCGCCTCGATTGCCCTTGATTGCCTCGCCTGTAAGCTTTCAACACATGTCCCTACTCCCTACTACGTGTTGCATAGTACACCATCTCATGACGGAGGATTCACACAAACTCCATATCTCCACAGCACAACACAGCCTGACTGCACGGACATGCCAGTGACAAGCGAAAGGACACATGCATGCGCATGGCAAAGAGCGGCTAGCACCGAGGAGTTATGTCGCGCCAGCCAGCCGCGATGGTGTCCCATAGAAGGTCCTGCACCAGCGAGGTGACTGCCTGATGTACAGGCTCGGGACGATGATGCTAATGGGGTTCTGCATGCATTATCGGTGCCATCAGCTATCTAGTGCTCTATCAGAATCCAGAAGGCAAGGCCCAGTACTATGGCCACAGAGGTCGCCGACATGGACATCAGACACGGCAGCAACCCAGTGGAGGTCGCGAGGTGGCCGACTGCCACACAGGGCTGGGACGATGACGCTAATGGGGTTCTGCATGCATTATCGGTGCCATCAGCTATCTAGTGCTCTATCAGAATCCAGAAGGCAAGGCCCAGTACTATGGCCACAGAGGTCACTGACATGGACATCAGACACGGCAGCAACCCAGTGGAGGTCGTGAGGTGGCCGACTGCCGCACAGGGCTGGGACGATGGCGTTGATGGGGTTCGACATCATAGTCGTTATCGGCTATTTGGTGATGTACAAGAAGGTGAGGCCCAGACCTGTGCCATGGAGGTTGCCAAGGTCGCTGTCGGGCGTGGCGACCCTGCTGTCGGCCCCCTGGCTGTCTACCTGAAAGGGCCTTGCTACAAGTGCCCTCCTGTAACCGCACGCGCTCCTACCAAGATTAGATGATCCAATCTATGTCTCCGATTTTTGTATGGACGCAAGGAGTACAATGTAATTCCGAATTTCCTTGCAGGGACCTTATACAACCCTAGCTTCCCGCCTCCTGATGGCACATCCATGCCTTCTTCGCCGGCAAGGTTAGGCATGTTCCCCTCTGGCGTGTTAATTGGTCTCTGGTGAGTCATTGTCGCCACCGATGATTGATTTCTTGTGAAGTGGGGATGCAAAATTAAGCAGGCGAATATGTATATCATGGTGCAGGAGGAGGGCCCATGACCCGGTGATGCTGGCGGTCGGCCAACTCAGTGCCTCCATGCTCATCGTCGAGCTCCACGACATATTATCGTGTGCCTATCCATGTTAGGTCGCCGAGACGGGCTGGAATGAGCGGCTTGATGTGCCTAGTGCTCGCGGTCTGGCAGCACGACACGATGTGTCACGGGTTGATGGAAGTCAATCCCACCAGATCGACGGCATAGGCCTACAGGCTCGGAAGAAGTAGAAGAGGAGACTTGGTTGCAGCTGTATTTATTGGAGGAGGGTTGTGCGTGGCTGGTTGTGTTTGTGTCCTTCACGGCAAGTCATGGCAGCATATTGTATTGGGACTGTTTACATGAGTGGCTTCAGGCGCACGATCGATAATATAAGGTATATACAAACAGGGTGCACGATCGATAATATAAGGTATATACGAACAGACGAAAAAACGGACGAAGCTTGCTTCTTTCTCTTCGGTAGCCTTGTTGATCCGGTTTTGCCTGGGCTGAGGCCAGACGGATCAGGGAGAAGTCCATCTGACTTAAAACAACAACGACCTATGGAAATTTTGACGACAGACGAAACTACACACGGTTCTCCGAATTAGTACCACCTCGTGTATATGTTTTAAATTCAAACTGAAAGCGTAAATTCACGGGAAGAAACGTATTGTGATGGTGAACCCACGGAGTCAATTCGTGCTTTATTATTAGAGAAAAGATATATATATATATATATATATATATATATATATTTATGTCCTCTACATGTCACACCTCGGACACACCCATCGGTGGTCGTTACTCCTGGTGGGATCTAGACTAGCCCCATAGATCAATACTAGTCTTCTCTGCGCACTTTGTCCTCACTCATGCGCACCCGGGAGCAACTTCCCGGTCGGTCACCCATTCTGAAATTACTCCAAGCCGAGCACGCTTAACTTTGGAGTTCTCTCCGAATGGGCCTCCGGAAAAGAAGGAATTCCTTATTGATATGAGTAGTCTATCATCCCTAATAAGCCAGGCTATCACATACACCCCCACTCAAAGGAACCGATGTCCTCGTCGGGCCATAGGAACGTTCCCTCTTAGCACATACGTCTGTGCATCCAGTCCGGCACATGTGCCATGCCGTGTGCCATGACGGGTCACAAACGTCATGCACAACATGACCGCACACCTGTCCACAAACATCTGTGTAACCATGAGGGTCGGCTCTGATACCAACTTGTCACGCCCCGGACACACCCGCCAATGGTCGTTACTCTTGGCGGGATCTAGACTAGCCCCACAGATCAATACTAGTCTTTTCTGCGTACTTTGTCCTCACTCGTGCGCACCTGGGAGAAACTTCCCGGTCGGTCACCCATCCTGAAATTAGTCCAAGCTGAGCACGCTTTACTTTGGAGTTCTGTCCGAATGGGCTTCCGGAAAAGAAGGAATTCCTTATTGATATGAGTAGTCTATCATCCCTAATAAGCCAGGCTATCACACTACAACATTCACTTATTGCTATTTCTTCAAGTTGCCTTTACTGCTAAGTGAATGTGATCGGACCCTTCCCCCTCTATGCTACACTCAACCCAGTCTATTCACAAATTCTTCATGTGCGTTCTATTTGAAACCCGTTCAAAATCTTCACTGTGTCCTTGTCAGCTGAAGAATTTGCGAAAGAAACACTAAAACTTTCTGATATAAGTTTTCGCCTTTTTGCCGCCCAAACCGTTCCACATCCCATGATAAGACTTATCTATTCACCCACGATCTCACATGATCGCCACCGCTCTGTACGTGGGTGACACATGTCGCTAGGATGAGAAGGGTCAGGGGCACGTTCGTCCATTTTCCTCGGGCGAACGGTTTTTCACCTCGACTATATATACCCCTCACCCTCCTCAGACTGTTTTTACTCCGCTCAACCTCACTCCCTCGCTCAAGCTCTCAAACCTAGCACCGCCTCTACTTCCATCATCGCCAGTGAGGAAGAGCTTTGTTGCCTCAACCTCGTCGTCATCGTACTCACGCCGGCCGCGGATTTCTTCACTCCGCCGCCGCCATATCTGTCTTGCTCTGCCATGTTAGGGCGTGGAAGATCTGGCTGACGAACTTCCAATCTACATTCCCAGTTCGTTGTGTTCTTCATCAAGGGTAATTAAAAGTTACTTTTACCGCCCTTGTTGATTCTGATGATTTCCACAAATCTTCAAAAGGTGTTTATTCTTCAATCTTCACACTCTAAACACCTCACATGAACATCTGTTCTTGATCTGTTTGTCTAAGAAACATTTTTCTTCAAGATTCCTCAATTGTGTGGATTTTCAATCTATACAACTCTGGAACCTAAGTCAAAGAACGCTTAGTGAAATTCCTCAAGACACATCTGGTCAAATTCCTCAAACTTGTTCTTTTTGCAAAAAAAATTGAGAACACATATGACCTCTCCAAATTCTTCGCACCTATACTCTGTTCACATGTACTCATGTCCGCTGCTGAATCACTAGGTTCTCATCAACTTAACTCATTTGCAGCGTTCCTCAAAGAAAAGTTGCATACCTCGTCAAAAAACTCAATTGTTCAAAATCCTCGGCTAAAGAAAATGGATGATGGGAAGAAACCTCATAAGGGAGGTAAGAGACTGGAATTCAACACTGCTTTTTAAATCCCTGAAGATATCTATGCTGGATACTGCACACCCCCTGAGGAAACAAAGAATGAGCGCAAAGTGCGCATTCAGAAAATTGAGAGGAGATGGGCACGGGAATGGAGGGAGTACAGGTATGTAACCCCAAAGTACATGAAGAAATTCACTCTTCACCCTCCTTGCCCAAGACCTCCATTGGCACCTGGCCAAGAAGCTGATCCCACTAGCCTGAAGCACGGTGAGGACTATCCTGATGAATGGGCCAAGCGTCAAGCTAAGCTGGCCAAGACGGCAAAAGAGGCAGTGAAGAAATTCAATGAAGACTCTGCTGCTGCTGCCACTGCCGAGGCCTCCGCTAGCAAGCCCAAGAAGCCTGCGCATAAGCCCAATGCCTCTGCTTAAATGCACTCATGGCCAAGCACCTCAGCAATGCCCTCACGGCCCAGTTCTGCGAAGCCCTCACAACAAATTTCTCATGCTACTCCAGCTCCTCTAAAGTCCTCTGCTCCTCTGGCAAAGTCCTCAGCACCTACGCATCTCGCCTCGTGTCAAAGGACCAAAGGCATCTCAATTGCCTCAGGAGCCACTACAAGTTCTTCACCTCCTCCGCAATCCTCAACCGGCCCCACTTTGCTGAAGACAAAGGCCACTACTGGACGAGGCACTAGACCAAGTCCTCATAAGAAGAAGGTTGCCTTCCATGTGCCGTCTAGTGACGACGAAGTTGATGATGATGAACTCAAAGAAATCATCAGAGATATACACCAAAGGGCCACTAGAGCCAAGGGCACAAATGTGCCACTGATGTTGGATTCAAAGCTGATTCTTGACTTCATTGATCTCTGGCACAATGACCCAAACACACCTATGCCAAACTTCAAGCTCACTCCTGGCCAAAGTCACATGCTAACTGCCTTCATCGGTGAAGAAAAATGGAAATTTGAGAAGACCAGGAAGCTGAAGAAAGCTCAGTACAAGAAGGAGCGTTTTTTGAAGAAGAATCTTATCAACATGACAACTGATGAACTTGTTGCTATACAGTCTGAGAACAAAAGTCTTAGTGATGAATTCAATGTCTACCATACAGATCGGCTTGGAGACAAATTCAGATTTGTGAGATTGACTGAAGGATTCACCTCAAATGTTGCTGCTCCAACGCAAGGTGAATCTCCTTAGGCTGAAGCATCTGCCCAGCCATCTGAAGGTCATGCCAGCACCGCTGATGAAAATCAGGCTGCTGAAGAAACTAAAAGTACTAGGGCTGATGAAGCTATTCCAGTCGTTGATGAAGTTGCCAGGGAAACCACTAGTGTTGCTCTTGAAGAACAAGCCAGACCAGCTGAAGCATCTGATGCTGTTCTTGAAGAAACTGAACCAATCAGGGAAACTGCATCAGTTGTGCCTGATGAAAATGAGCCAATTTCCTCTGCTCCTCCTGCACCAATGCGCAGCCCCACTCTTCCTTCTGCATCAGAAGTGAAGAAAACCAAAGCTGCAGAGAAAGCAACTGTGAAGAAAATGAAAGCATCCGCCACTTTAGAGTCTTCAGCACCTAAGAAGTCCAAGACTCTGACAAGTCCCATTGATGGTATTCCAGTTTCGAGCATGCCATCAAAGGAACTCGTTCCCTTTGGTGAGGATTATGAGATCCCAAGCGGATCTGATGAAGATGTTCCTTCTGCTGCTTCATTAGAGCAGTTGGACAAAGAAATTGATGTGGACAACATTACATCCACTCTAGTGATATCATCGCCCATGCCTCAGTTCACTGCTGAAGAGGCCGGCGTTGAGGAAATGGATGAAGAAGAAGACATGGACATTGGGTGCTCCACTCCGGTGCTGAATGATGACTATTGGCACAGTCAGCACCCCAACTCACCACTGTTCACCCCACTGCAATAGATTCCTCAGTCCCCTTTCCAGACTAAAGAAATTCAAATGGGCTCTAATGAACCTCAAGCCACACCTTCCATTCATGAAGAAATTCGAGTCACTAGTGTTGATGCTGATGTTTCTCAAGAAATGAAGACCCAAGCTGCTACTAAAGCAGAAATTAAAATTCCTCAGCCTGTGGCTCCTAAGATTGTGATTCCTGGAACTGTGAAGGCATTGATTGATATTCCTCAGCCCAAGCCGAAGAATCCCTCCTCTAAAAGGTAAAAGTTCAAGGCTGATGACTTCTTGCATGAGCATGTGTTCTTCACTGATTACACTCCATATGACTCTGCTCGTCTTCAAAGGAAGCGCTTCTGGACTGTCAGCCAAGCCAACTTCTACTCTTCACTACTTTTTGGTAAGGACAAGATCTTTGACCATGAGCATATTCCTCATGTGGACATGGAATCACTGCTGTGCTTCACCCTGTCCTCAGTGTTCTTCATGACGCTGGGCTGCTAAACTTCTGCACCGACATCGTAGACTGGAATGAGGAACTAATTCTTCAGTTCTACGCCACACTGCACATCACCGACAATGCTGAAGATGTGAATTCATGGGTGCTGGATTGGATGATAGAAAACACTCACTTCAAAGCACCGGCCTATGAATTGCTTCATGCCCTGCCTGTCAGTCCTCCCCTTGAAGGTGCGTAGCTCATCTACCATGAACATGAGCTATCAGATCACTATATGCAAGGGTTAATGAAGCCGCTGAAGGCTGGTCAAGCCCCTAGAACCAAATTCCTCGTGAAGAAATTGATGTATGTGCCATGGACCATCTATCGCATTCTGACCAAGGCATAGAGTCCAATCGAAGGCCACGACTCTAATGGAGAAGAAGTCGTTGGCATCATGAAGAATTTGCTCTTCAACATCATCCATGGTGTCCCAATCAACTACCATGATTTCTTCATGAGGACTCTGGCAAACGTTGCACTGTCTCCTTTTGAGTTGAAGCCTTATGCTCCTTGGATTATGAGATTCCTCAGATCAAGGTCTTCAATGAATTACAAGGCTGACTTTTAGAATCATCTTAGTTACTTGCCGCCCATTGAAGTCTTCAAACGACCTATTTCCTCATCTGATGACAAGGACAAGGCAACTGTTGTTATTGAAGAAGGCATTCGTCCATTGGATGGTATGTTACGCAAAGCTGCATCTTACTCCACCAATGATGACTCTGCCACGCATGACTCTTCTGCCAATGCTTCAAAGAAAAATCCTCAAGGCACAACTCCAAGGGTGTTGACTAATCGTGAGCTTATCCTCAGTCTTCACCAGAAGGTCGATCGCAATCATAAATGGGTCAAGCGTCAGTTTGGTTCAATTCTTCAGAACATGACCATCACTCAGAATTCAGTGAAGAAGAACCATTACTACCTCCATGAAGTATTTGTTCGCACCTAGGATGTTCTATCTCATCTCTACGGTGAAGAAGATCTGAAGTAGATGGGCTTCAAGCAGTACTTTGACTGGTCTCATCCGCCTTCAAAGAAATTCAAGAAGGTCAAAAATTCCTCACTTGGTGGCCAACTCTTATTCTTCATTGCGCGAGACTGATGAACATGAAGATTTGGACGACACTGCGGCAGGCCCTACTTCAACAACCGACCCCAAGAACATTGGCGCTCCTCCATCGACTTTGTGATGATATTCTTCAGGGGCGTTAGTCCTCACTTTTCGTCCCTTTTGGTCATCCGATGACAAAGGGGGAGAAATTTGAGTTACTCTTGAAGCGGGTCTATCTATATGGGCATTTTTTTGCTAAGTTACAACTCTCGTTCTTCTGAAAACTTTGTTGGATCAAGTTGTAATCTTAAATCTGATGGTGGTCTGATACTTTCGCTATGCTACTCTGCATGCTATTTCCTCATATATGTTAGTGCACACATGCTGAATTACATCAGCCACCATATTTCATCATGCATTTCAAATTCTTCATATCATATGTTAATGCGTGTATGAATTACAAGATATAGGGGTAGATCTCCATGATTCTACTCTTCAAATGTGCATTGCTTCAAAAGCAAATTCCTCACTATGCACATCTTCAAGGAGATTTTCTTCTATATCTTGCAATCAAATTCCTCAATATTAGTATTTACACTTCATATGTTTATCCCCGTTGGAATCTTAACCTATATTGTCATCAATCACCAAAAAGGGGGTGATTGTAAGTGTATTTAGTGCCCCTTAGTGATTTTGGTGTATTGAAGACTTATAGGTTAAGGGACTAATGCGTTTGTGAGTGTACACAGGTCTATAAGTCTATGAGGAGTTTGATATTTATAGAGAAAGTTGACCCCTAAAAATGAATGTCTTCAACTGAACACTTTGGCTTTTTGAAGACTTTGAAAGTGAAGAAATTGATTTGACCATGAAGACTTGATATTCATGCGAGCAATATGAAGCGTGAAGACTTATGTTTTCGTAGTTTCATTTTCTCTTTCTTGAGTCATAGGAAACACCGTACTGTTAAAGGGGTCGAGGTAAAACTAAGGAAAAGTTTCCAAGTGATGCTCATCTCAAAATCCTACACCTACCAATACCTTCGAGTGAAGACATTGGAAATCTCATACAGCTCAGTCAATTTATTCAGTGACAGAGACGAAGTTCTTCTGGTCTCTGAGGAATTTGTTCAGAATAAGGAGTTAGGAATTTGCCAGTGCGGATTGCCTACAAGTGAGGAACATGATAGCCCTGAGGAATTTGGTAGCCAAATTTCTGACCGTTGCAGTGCTATGTGCCAGCTATCCTAAAATATCTACCCACCTAACGGTCATATCATTGAAGGGCATTTATGTCTTATCATGTCGGGCTAGTCCCTAGGCTATAAATAGTTGCCCTGACAACCACTAGCTGGTTGGCTGCTCCGTGAAAAATGGACACTTGTCATTGAGAGCATCCCATCCTCCAAGGACTTTGAGCTAAAATTATCAAGTGAGGAAAAACCCAAAACCCCAAACCAAACAGCTACAAACCCAAGTGATTGAGCATCACTGAAGAGATTATTCCTGTGTAGAACTGACGCTTGTTACCTTTGAGGACTGTGCATACTTCAGACGGTTAGGCGTCATTGTCTAGAGCATCCAAGAGGAAATTGTGGATCGCTGAGTGACCGAGTCTGTGAAGGTTTGGAAGTCACCTGAAGACTTACCACGAGTGATTGAACGAGGTCTATGTGACCTTAGTTCAAGGAGAATACAGTGAGGACTGTGTGTCTAGGAATGCGTGTCCGTAGGTTTAAATACCTAGCTGCTCCAACCAGATGTACGACTGTCACAGCAGTTAGAACTGGTCTACCAAATCATTGTCTTCACCGAGCTAACTGGTTCTATTTCCTCAACCCTTCCATTTCCCCATTACTATGTTGTATACTTGATCGCTACTATTTGAAGACTTTGACTGAAGACTTTCTCAATTTCCTTGGTTCAATTTCTTCAGTCAGTTTGTCTTCAGCCTGCTTATCCTATGTTTACGCTTTCAGTACTCTGCGCTTGGTTTCATTTCTTCATGATGATTGTGCTACCACTCTGTTATGTTTGCACCTGAGTTCTTATTTCGCCGCAAGTATTTCTTCGCTTAGGAATTTCCTCACTCTAAAATTCCTCAGTGAAGAATTCATAAAAATCGCCTGTTCACCCCCCTCTAGTCGACTTAACGCACTTTCACTCCGGTGAGAAGGAGGGGTCATCAACACCGTAGTCGTACTGGGTAGCAGCGGCGCCGATCTCGGTGTCTAACGAGAGAAGAGGGGGAAGAAAGAATAAATATAATGCAAACATATGCATGACGATGCATGACATGACAATGAGCGGTGCTAGGTGGACCCCAAGATGGCAGTAGGTGGTACCGGCGAAGGAGGGAAACATCCGGGAAAGTTTTCCCGGTGTTTGATGTTTTCGGACAGATGAACCGGAGGTGAAATGTTGCATGTTCGCTATGCTAGGGACGTGTGGCTGACAAACGGGTCGCGCTTTCAAATTCGCCTCGTCGTTCTAAGCAACTTTCATGTACAAAGTATTTTCATCCGAGCTACAGATTATTTTATATTCATTTTCAAAGTTTTATTCATTTTCTGAATTTAATTTAATTCGAAATAAATGTGAATTGCTAGGTGCACCCAGCTCTGGGTACACATAAGTGTACCAGAGGGGCTAACATGTGGGTCCAAGGTGTCCCAGTTTTCAAGTCAAACTTTGACTGGTCAACAGGGGGTGGGGCCCCCTTGTCATACATTGTTTTACTGACCTAACAAATTAAATAGACTAATTAGGTTATTAGATTAACTAACACATGTTAATTAAGTTAATTAACTCTTTAATTAATTAATTAATTTTCTATTATATTTTTTTAACGTTCTCAGGGGGCGGCCTCACATGTCATAGGCCAGGGGCCAAGCGGGTGTGGGCTAACGGGTTAATGGGCGGAGCCCGGATGGGCACTCGAGCGGGCACTGCGGTCAGCGAGAGAAGGGGGCGGGCGCGCGACGCGACGCAGGCGGACGCAGAGGCGGGGCTGTGGTGCGAGGGCCGGGCAAGGTGAACAGGACAGCGCGGGAGGCGGGTTGGCGCGCCACGGCAGCTGCGACGAGCGGTGGCGAGGGGATAAGGTCCAGCAGGGCAGCAGTAGAAAGCAGTTGCAGCAACTAGGAGCAGGGGGCACGGCGGGGCACTGGCCAGCTGTGGGAGCGCATGAGAGGGCACAGGGGAGGAGGGCATGTGCATGTGGCGCGGCTGCTGGCACGGTGCGGGGCGGTCATGCGGGGCTGACAGCGGAGGCAGCCCGAAGCCGCAGAGACGAGGTAGTGGCTGGAGCTGCAGTGGCAGGTAGGGACGAGCGGGTGGAAGGGGGATAGTGACAGCGGGCGTGGCCCGACCCCATCGAGGGCGCGCTGGCCGCGGTGACAGAGAGGAAAGGGGGGACGGGGAAGTAGGGAAGGTGACGGCCGGGGGCCTCACTAACATTGCAGGGAAGAGGCGGCAAGGCCTGGGGTAGACCGGCAAGGATGAGATGAGGAGGTCCGGTGGGGAGGTCCGACGACGGCGAGGCCTTCGGGCGGCGATGGTAGCGCATGGTGACGACGAGCGAGTGCGGCCCAGTAACGAGGGGACGACGGAGAGGTGAGGAGGATGGGGCGGTCCGACGGGCGGTGCCGGCGAACGCGAGGCGGCGGTGACGAGCCGGGGCATCAGGCGACCAGGGCGTCAGGATCGATCCCCGATCCAGATCAGATCGGGAGGGGGGAACGACATGGGGAGAGGGGAAGTGGGGCGACAGGGGTTAGGGTTTCGGGGTAGTGGGAGATTTGGGCGCGGCTGGTGGGGCGGCCTGGTGGCCTGCTGGGCCGTGGCCCAGTGGGGGAGGCCTTTTCTCTTTTCTGTTTCTTTTACTTTTTGTTTTGTATTTTATTTTTTATCCAAATAAGTTTTGTTACATAAGAAACTTGCCTCATAAGTACTTTGTAATATAGCGGAACTATCCATAGGGTTTTAGATTAATTTTGAAAGGCTTTACTTTCAGTTTGAATTTAAATGGGACACTAAGTGTTGTTTGCTCAAAGCAAAAAAATAGACAAGGGCAATTTTGGAGTTTCAAAAGACGATGGTTCCAACATGAAAATCGATCAGGGGAATTTATACTAAAATCCGAACATTTCATTCTTAATATTTAACTTTACTTTTATTGTTCCACTCGATTTTGGATTAGAATTCGAACGTGTTTTGAAACATCTCGAGTTTATCAATAGTGACCGAGGTGACATGGCACTGGTACGCGTTGGTGCTATACAAACGGTTTTTAACCCCTTTCCGCGATGGCATTTGGGACCGTCGCCAAGTGAGTGTGGGCGATAGGGTGTGCTTCCCACAGGACCCAGAAACAGTCGGGGATATGGAGCAGTGATCCAGAGGCCTTCCAAAATGTAATCGCGTGTGATGCAACACACACTAAATTCTTTCGAATGTGGTATCGGTGATTAAGCATTTATAATGATGAAGTGAAACCATACGGCCTGTCATAAAGAACCATTTGGGAAACAATATGCAAGGCACACGGGCCAACATATGAATTGTGTGCGATTTGTGCCCCATCGCACATGAGTTTTCTGCGTAACCCGTCTGCCATGCTAGACTCCATCGCACACTATCGGTGTCAAAACCGGCGGATCTCGGGTAGGGGGTCCCGAACTGTGCGTCTAAGGCGGATTGTAACAGGAGGCAGGGGACACGATGTTTTACCCAGGTTCAGGCCCTCTTGATGGAGGTGAAACCCTACGTCCTACTTGATTTATTCTTGATGATATGAGTATTACAAGAGTTGATCTACCATGAGATCGGAGAGGCTAAACCCTAGAAGCTAGCCTATGGTCTGATTGTATGTTGTCCTACAGACTAAAACCCTCTGGTTTATATAGACACCGGAGGGGGCTAGGGTTACACAAGGTCGGTTACAAAGGAGGAGATATACATATCCGTATTGCCTAGCTTGCCTTCCACACCAAGTAGAGTCCCATCCGGACACGAGACGAAGTCTTCAATCTTGTATCTTCATAGTCCAACAGTCCAGCCAAAGGATACAGTCCGGCTGTCCGGAGACCCCCTAATCCAGGACTCCCTCAGTAGCCCCTGAACCAGGCTTCAATGACGATGAGTCCGGCGGCAGTGTTGTCTTCGGCATTGCAAGGCGGGTTCTTCTCCAATTTTTGAGTGTTTGTAAGAAGTGTCCGGCCTCATAAATGTTAAACCACTTGGCTTCTGTGCCCAATAAGGGCTATCTCCCACGCGTTGAATGAATAAGAGGTGCCAGGGCGTTTTTACATTCGCCCCCTTAGCCAGATAAATAAATTGTCTATTAAAGGGATGGGGATTCTTAGATCCGATCCATACCATCTATAACGCTGTCGATGTGTCTATATCTCCCACGTGTCGAAGCACGAATTAGAGGCATAACCGCATTGAAAGCAATGTCGCAAGTGAGGTAATCTTCACAACAACCCATGTAATATATTAAGGGAAAAGGATACATAGTTGGTTTACACTCGCCACTTCACACAATTACATGAATAAAGCATTACATCATCCAGATACAATCAAGGTCCGACTACGGAACCCAAAATAAAAGAAGACTACCCCAAAAGCTACACAGATCCCCGATCGACCCCAATTGGGCTCCGCTACTGAACAACTGGAAACGGAACGACACAAAGGACAAGATCTTCATCGAGCTCCTCCTTGAGCTTGGTTGCGTCATCTGCATGGTTCAACGGCACCTGCAAACTGGTTTTGGAAGTAACTGCGAGTCACGGGGACTCAGCAATCTTACACCCTCGTGATCAAGACTATTTAAGCTTATAGGAAGGGTAAAAGGTATGAGGTGGAGCTGCAGCAAGCGACTGGCATATATGGTGGCTAAACATACGTAAATGAGAGCGAGAAGAGAAGGCAAAAGCACGGTCGAACAACTATGATCAAGAAGTGATCCTAGAACAACCTACGTCAAGCATAACTCCAACACCGTGTTCACTTCCCGGACTCCGCCGAGAAGAGACCATCACGGTTACACACGCGGTTGATGTATTTTAATTAAGGTCATCTTCAGGTTTTCTACAACCGGACATTAACAAATTCCCATCTGCCCATAACCGTGGGCACAAATTTCGAAAGTTTAAAACCCTGCAGGGGTGTCCCAACTTAGCCCATCACAAGCTCTCACGGTCAACGAAGGATATTCCTTCTAGCGGGAAGACCCGATCAGACTCGGAATCCCGGTTACAAGACATTTCGACAATGGTAAAACAAGACCAGCAAAGCCACCCGAATGTGCCGACAAATCCTGATAGGAGCTGCACATATCTCGTTCTCAGGGCACACCGGATTGTCCAAGGTTCCGGTAGGCCAGCCCAGAGTTGCCCCTGGTGGCCACCGGCAGCTGACAGGTTGGACCAACACTCAGAGGAGCACTGGCCCAGGGGTTTAAATAAAGATGACCCTTGAGTCTGCAGAACCCAAGGGAAAGAAAAGGCTAGGTGGCGAATGGTAAAACCAATGTTGGGCCTTGCTGGAGGAGTTTTATTCAAGGCGAACTGTCAAGGGGTTCCCATTATAACCCAACCGCGTAAGGAACGCAAAATCCGGGAACATAACACCGATATGATGGAAACTAGGGCGGCAAGAGTGGAACAAAACACCAGGCATAAGGCCGAGCCTTCCACCCTTTACCAAGTATATAGATGCATTAATTAAATAAGAGATATTGTGATATCCCAACAAAATATCCATGTTCCAAACATGGAACAAGCTCCAATCTTCACCTACAACTAACAACGCTATAAGAGGGGCTGAGCAAAGCCGTAACGTAGCCAAACAACGGTTTGCTAGGACAAGGTGGGTTAGAGGTTTGGCTTCACAATATGGGAGGCATGATAAGCAAGTGGTAGGTATCGCAACATAGGCATAGCAAAAAGAGCGAGCAACTAGCAAGCAAAGATAGAAGTGATTTCGAGGGTATGGTCATCTTGCCTGAGATCCCACAAGGAAGAAGAACGAGTCCATGAAGAAGATAAACGGACGTAGTCGAACGAATCCTCACAACATGATGTTATCGGAACCTACCCGAAGAAGCAACACCGGAAAGGAGCAAACAACATAGTAAACAACCACCACAAAATCATGGCATGATGCACAACAAGTATGATGCATGTCCGGTTTAATGAGGCATGGCATGGCAAAGTGCACAAGCAATCCTACAAATTAAATGGAGCTCAATATGCAACGAGTTGCATATTGACGAAACACCACATTTAAGTTATTTAGTTCGATCTCGTTTATGAACCCAACAAGATTAAATGTTGTTAGCATGGCAAGAGGGTGAAGCAAAGTAAAACTACCTATCTAGTCAAGTTTAAATGAGGCCGGAAGCAACGAACAACAATTCCGGTAAAACCCCATGAGCATATTATAGATTTGATACTGTTCTGCCCTAAGCCATATTTTAGAGTTTTAAACATGCAAAGAAAGAGAAGCATGTTAAACTAGGCATTTTCCACCCCATTTACATATAAAGTTTATTAAATTCGGAGCTATGGTTATTTAGTTATGGAATAAATCATTTTAGCATGGCAATAGGCAAAATTTAAACAAACAACATTTTAAACAATTCAAACATAGATGAAAGTTGGAAATTATGAAACTAGACACAATTTTAAGCATTTTTCATATATAAAGTTTTTACATGTGATGCACCGTTTGTGAGTAATGAAATGCATGAAGAACATGGGGTATTGTGCAAAATAGGAAAACCACTGGATTAATAGACAAATTCGCAGGACTAGGAAAAACATTATGTGGGCCGCATCTGAACAGGAGGCCCATCAGAGGACAGGCCAGGGGCTGCTCACCCTGGGCCTTGGGTGACCTGGCGTTGATGGGCCTTGGTCAACCGCCGAAGGGGAGGCGGCCCAGGTGCGTGCAGTCGAAGCGGAGCGAGCGGCTTTGCTTCCAAATCGAGCACGGGGTCAACGCGGGGTTGTCCCGCTCGATGCAGGCGGCAACTGGATGAACCGGAGGACGCGAAGAATCCCGCGACAGAGAGGCCAGAGAGACCTGGGCTCGACGGATCCGGAGGCTGGCGACGTCGGGCGCGGTCGACGGCGAGCTCCTGCGTCGGGACGTCCATGGCGGCAGGGGACTTGGCGTGGGTTGAAGCAGAACGAGGACCCCGGTTCAGGTGAAGTGGAGCCAGCGGCGGCGACTCGGTCGACGGACTTGCCGCGACTCTGGCGAAAGGACGAACTGGGGAGGCTGTGGATGGCATGGATCCGACCGTGGGGATGGCGCGAAGATGATCCGCGACGGCAGGTGAGGAAGTGGCTAAGAATCTCGAGCTCGGCGCCGGGCGCGAACTCGGCCATAGAGGTTGCAGCTGTGTGGGTCGCTGGGCAGAGGACGACAGAGCACAACGAGGAGGCCGGGCACAAGTTGGATGGTTGCGAGGGAGGTCCTGGACGCCGGAACTCATGGCGATGGAGCGGTTCTTGGTGGTGGCTTGAGCATCAGGCGGGCATGGTCATGGAGCTTCTGCTCCGGCGAAGATCCGACGAGTCTGCTATTCCACGAGAGCAAGAGAGGTCAGGGAGGGAGAGAGAGAAAGGTGGTGAAGCAAGGAGGCAGCGGACGGCCGGCGGGGCTCACCTGTTCTGCTCGTGGACGAGCTCCTACTTGGTCCCGAGCACGAGGCTGCGGGTTAGAGGTGGCTCGGGGTGAGGAGTCGCTGGATCAGATGGATGGATGGCTGCGGCGATTGGGTGGATCTAAAAACGATGAAGGACGGTGGTTGGCTGTGATGGAGTGTATCGGGAGGGATCCCATGGGGAAAGAGGGGTGGTTGACTGGCGGCGGCGGCGATTGGACAGGGGAGGATCCCTACAAAATAGGGTTTGGTCTAGAAATGCACCGACTATATATAGTAGGTGGGTTAAGGTAGGGCATTTGGGTCCCTCCGATCACAATCGGATGGTCGGGAAAAATAGCCTAGGGGGCCCAAATAAGAAAACGGTGACGTTTTGTAGACGTTTGGGGATGATCCGGATCCAACGGTGACGATTTCCCGGGTCGGGTCCGGGACAATTTCGGACGCGCATGTGAGGGGTTCGATGCACTGTGCAGAGAGTGTTTCGGACCGTGCGGTCGCATCGAACAACTCCGGAAGCGAAGAGGGGAATGAGGATGGACTAGGCGGCTGTAGCGAGACTACGAGGGGGAGAAGAGAGAGAGAGGGCCCAACATCTGTTTCCGGAGACCGAAAACGTCCGATGTTAGACCAACTATAATGCCGCTATAGTTATCCGTTGGGGCGTCAAACGAACTCCGAATGCGATGAAATTTGACAGGCGGTCTTCCTACACTAAAATAAGACCACACGCCAACTTTCAACCCATTCCGAGAACATTTTCCGGATACTTATAAAATACCATTTCGGACATGCCGCGGACGCGTGCAAGTGTGTCTGGGCTCAGAACGGACAACAGAGAGAACTCAGAGAACCCGGACGAATGCAAGTTTTCAAAACATGATGATGCAATGCACATGATGACATGATATGCAATGCATGACACGCAAGAAATGACAAGGCAACAACAGCAAATAACTGGAGTTCACCTGGCACAACGGTCTCGGGGCATTACAACACTCCACCACTACGAGAGGATCTCGTCCTGAGATCTAGAATGGCACCGGAGGGAAAACGGAAGAGAAAGAGAAGAGGTGAACTAAGTTGCTTCTTTGACCAATGAGTGAAACCAAAGAACCTTGAAAATGTTAAGCCATTTCGAGAATAGAATACAACAGAGATGACGAAGTTAAAAACACTCCGTTTTAAAAGAGGAACAAGGGAGAACAACTTTGGGCAGCACTCCGATTGAAAAGAAAAGGAATTGAATAAGAACTTGGCCAGATGAGAACATACTTGATGAGATCAACAACACATTGTCTCCAGAACTATTGAAAGAATGGCACAATGGGTAAGAAAGATCTCAGACAACACTCCGGTTGAGAAGGGAGTCAAGATTTGATAAGATGAGAGAGCTCGAATGAAACACGACACTCCGATTGGATGGATAAGCAAAAGAAAGAACATGAACTTCATAATACGAGATGATGAGTGAAGAGAACATCATCACAATGCCTCCGGAAGAAATATAAGAATGGAAAACAAAAGAACAGAGAAGAAGACAACAAGTTCTGCCTGAAATGAATTTGGGAGAGCATCCATAAAAAGAAGGATTGAACGGAGTTGTTGGGAAATCAACAACGAAAAGAATAAGATTCATATGGTCTTATGGAATACATCTTAAATTATGACATGACAACCTGCCACTCACGGGAAAAAGAATTGAATTGATAAGAACAAGTAGACGAGAAGCTATTTCACCGGGAGGATAAAAGAAGAACTTGGGTCACTTATGAGCACCATAGATAGCAACAATCCTTAGGGAAGGCTTTAGGTGAAACATGACAGAAGATAGCTCCAACTAGTTGGTTGATGGATTTAAAATACCTCATTCTTGATAACATGTGAAGCATGAAACATGAAGTCAAATTATCAAGAATGACATAATGCTACCTCGAATGATACGGTTGAAAGAATTGCACTCCGGATTACCAGATGAAGAATGCTTGAGCTCCTGTGAAAAGAATCTTGATGAACGCTTCGAGAAGGGGAAAAAATCCTTGATGAACCATCATGTAGAGTCTCCATGAAGAACTCCGGTAAACAAAAGGATGACAAAAAGAAAAGGAAGTTGAAAACACAAGGTGAATCCTTGTACCGATTTGGATGAATCTCCGTGGTGAAATAGTTGGAAAAGATTGGAACTCCAGGAAAAATAGAGGATGAACAATTGAAATCAGGAATTTAATCATCGTGAACAAACTCCGGAAGAAAATATTAACATATGGATGAAACAAGAATAAGAATTACATTATGCTTATCCTTCACCAATTTAGATTGATGACAAGCAACGGATTTGGCATACTACTTATTCTCGTAGAAAAAATTAAGAGAGATATAACATAAACTTGAGAATGTCTTCCACGAACCACCGGTAGGAATGTGGAAGAACGAATAAATTGATATGATAACGAAGGAAAAGAAATCTTGAATGAACCACCATAAGAATTAAAAACGAATGAAGTAAAGATAAAGAAACACCGGGAAGAATTTGCAAATGGACGAATTTGCTTGAGAGAATTTAGATACAAGTGAATATAATAGATCATGCACCGATTAGAGATCACTTGAACGATGCACCGGTAAGATCGGAGAACGATAACTGCAAATTGAGAATGAATAAACCTGAATTGATGGACTCCGGATAACAAATTGAGAAGACTCTTGAATTGCTCCGGATAGGTGAAAAGAATTCTCACGATCAAAACAATTACGAGATGATGGCAACAAGCTAGAATCATGAATCTTGAAAAGAATGGAGCAAGATTAAAGAGAAAATCTTCTTTGGTCTTCAAATCCGAGAATGACGACGAGAAACACCACCAAATTGTTGAGGCACTCCAGAATGAAGAATGGAAAAGTTGAACCAACGATGAAAAGAATTTGAAAGATCTTGGAGAAAAAACATTTGAATGATGACAATTCATTCTTACGTCAAACTTTGAAATAATTTGAGGATAGCTCCGGAAAAATAAGAAGAGTCAGGTAAGATCCTGGAAAAAGACCTGTGGGTTAGGGCCCACTAAAAATAAACACCGTAGAACGATTTAAAAGAGAGAAAGCACCGGTTGAATTAAATGGCTTGAATAAGATAAGACCTCGAAATAGCTTGAACAGATGTAGAGTGGAAACACGAATCTTCGAGATATCTTGAGCACTCCGGAACAATTGAATATCAAGTGGGGAATGATTATGAGGTGCACCGGCATAAGAAAAGCATTGGGCAAAAGGAAAGACTATGCTCAATACCAAAGCTTGAATTGAATCCATAGAAGAAGGAAAGGAATGAAGAATATTGAACGTGTAGCTTCCTTAGCATCTTCATGAGAATGACCAAAAAAGAACATTGACAGAAAGGAATGGAGAGACTTCCCATCAATAAAAGGATACGTGATTAAGAAATCTGGGTCCTTGAAAAAAAAAAGGGGTGGGAGGGAGGGACAACAAAGACAACTTGGGATGGATGAAACGAACACCGTTGAGAAAAATGAGATTGAATCTTGCAGATGTTGAAAATGAATGGATCCACTTGAAGAGAGACACACCGGTTTAGAAGAAATTGAGATGGCAAACTCGAAGATCAAGAAAGATTAGTATTCACATAGGAACATGAGAACACCGCTTAGGGAAGGTATGGAATCAACACTTGACACTGAAGCAACTCGAATACCACAACTCAAAACAAAACAAAGGATTGGCTTGCAGAATAAGCCGGAACAAACATATGATAGAGATTTCGTCCGAAGTTTTCGTGGTGGGGCCTACACGGGCTCGATCGTACAGCACCATCATGTACAAGGTAGTGCACATGACATATGAAGCGTCCCCGAGTCAGCATAGCCAAGAACTCTTTAAGACACAATGAGACCATAGTAAAACCAACTGTGGATAGGCGGACCACTAGACGTCGAACCCCAATTTCAAATCATACAACTGTCGGAAAGAAATCCTAGGAGCTACTTGAATTCCCACTTATAAACTCCCGAAATTTTCCGGTTATGCAATCAGGTGTTGGGGATACAGGGGAAGCATAATATCTCACCAAAACTAGCAAATCCTACATCTAGCTGTATCCATCCTTCAACACATAACCAAGAAACCTTCGGAAATCGTTTACCTCAACCTTCGAAAAGCATCCGTTATACGAGTTATGGCAATACTCCCGAACTCCCGCCCCAGTATTGGGTGGCGTCGAGGTTATCTCACCAACAACTGCATAAAAGAGATTTTCGATGTTGGCGAAACTAAACTCAGGTATTCCAGAACTGCAATGATAAAATTGTGACGACAACATCTCGGAGCTCAACTCCCCGGGACACTGCCACAACCCCTAAATGTCAGGAGGCACCAAGAACAATGTTCTCGTCATAAAACCATCGGAACGATTCCAAGATACCCGCGTGATCCTAAATTTTTTTTAGTGAAATTTGTGAAGAGGAGAGTCAAAACTCTATGTCAGGATGCCTCACCAAAGCGACGAAGGGTCCGAGGAGTAAAAAGAATCCTACTCTCCGATATATATAATCCTAAATGACTCAAAACATCTTTCTAGACTCAACAACGCCAATGATTCACTCAAGCAGGGGGCTCCTAAGTCGGGGAAGGCTCTGATACCAACTTGTAACACCCACGATGCTGCTATATCTCCCACGTGTTGAAGCATGACTTAGAGGCATAACCGCATTGAAAGCAATGTCGCAAGTGAGGTAATCTTCACAACGACCCATGTAATATATTAAGGGAAAAGGATACATAGTTGGCTTACACTCGCCACTTCACACAATTACATGAATAAAGCATTACATCATCCAGATATAATCAAGGTCCGACTATGGAACCCAAAATAAAAGAAGACTACCCAAAAGCTACACAGATCCCCGATCGACCCCAACTGGGCTCCGCTACTGAACAACTGGAAACGGAACAACACAAAGGACAAGATCTTCATCGAGCTCCTCCTTGAGCTTGGTTGCGTCATATGCACAGTTCAACGGCACCTGCAGACTAGTTTTGGAAGTAACTGTCAGTCATGGGGACTCAGCAATCTTACACCCTCGCGATCAAGACTATTTAAGCTTATGGGGAAGGTAAAGATATGATGTGGAGCTGCAGCAAGCGACTAGCATATATGGTGGCTAAACATACGCAAATGAGAGCGAGAAGAGAAGGCAAAAGCACGGTCAAACAACTATGATCAAGAAGTGATCCTAGAACAACCTACGTCAAGCATACCTCCAACACCGTGTTCACTTCCCGGACTCCGCCGAGAAGAGACCATCACGGTTACACACGCGGATGATGTATTTTAATTAAGGTCATCTTCAAGTTTTCTACAACCGGATATTAACAAATTCCCATCTGCCCATAACCGCGGGCACGGCTCTCGAAAGTTCAAAACCCTGCTAGGGTGTCCCAACTTAGCCCATCACAAGCTCTCACGGTCAACGAAGGATATTCCTTCTAGTGGGAAGACCCGATCAGACTCGGAATCCTGGTTACAAGACATTTCGACAATGGTAAAACAAGACCGGCAAAGCCACCCGAATGTGCCGACAAATCCCAATAGGAGCTGCACATATCTCGTTCTCAGGGCACACTGGATTGTCCAAGGTTCCGGTAGGCCAGCCCAGAGTTGCCCCTAGTGGCCACCGGCAGCTGACAGGTTGGACCAACACTCAGAGGAGCACTGGCCCGGGGGTTTAAATAAAGATGACCCTTGAGTCTGCAGAACCCAAGGGAAAGAAAAGGCTAGGTGGCGAATGGTAAAACCAATGTTGGGCCTTGCTGGAGGAGTTTTATTCAACGCGAACTGTCAAGGGGTTCCCATTATAACCCAACCGCGTAAGGAACGCAAAATCCGGGAACATAACACCGATATGACGGAAACTAGGGTGGCAAGAGTGGAACAAAACACCAGGCATAAGGCCGAGCCTTCCATCCTTTACCAAGTATATAGATGCATTAATTAAATAAGAGATATTATGATATCCCAACAAAATATCCATGTTCCAAACATGGAACAAGCTACAATCTTCACCTGCAACTAAGCACGCTATAAGAGGGGCTGAGCAAAGAGGTAACATAGCCAAACAACGGTTTGCTAGGACAAGGTGGGTTAGAGGCTTGGCTTCACAATATGGAAGGCATGATAAGCAAGTGGTACGTATCACAGCATAGGCATAGCAAACAGAGCTAGCAACTAGCAAGCAAAGATAGAAGTGATATCGAGGGTATGGTCATCTTGCCTGAGATCCCACAAGGAAGAAGAATGAGTCCATGAAGATGATAAACGGACGTAGTCGAACGAATCCTCACAACATGACGTTATCGGAACCAACCCGAAGAAGCAACACCAGAAAGGAGCAAACAACATAGTAAACAACCACCACAAAATCATGGCATGATGCACAACAAGTATGATGCATGTCCGGTTTAATGAGGCATGGCATGGCAAAGTGCACAAGCAATCCTACAAATTAAATGGAGCTCAATATGCAACGAGTTGCATATTGACAAAACACCACATTCAAGTTATTTAGTTCGACCTCGTTTATGTACCCAACAAGATTAAATGTTGTTAGCATGGCAAGAGGGTGAAGCAAAGTAAGAATACCTATCTAGTCAAGTTTAAATTGAGGCCGGAAGCAACGAACAACAATTCCGGTAAAACCCCATGAGCATATTATAGATTTGGTACTGTTCTGCCCTAAGCCATATTTTAGAGTTGTTAAACATGCAAAGAAAGTGAACCATGTTAAACTATGCATTTTCCAGCCCATTTACATATAAAGTTTATTAAATTCGGAGCTACAGTTATTTAGTTATGGAATAAATCATTTTAGCATGGCCATAGGCAAAATTTAAACAAACAACATTTTAAACATTTCAAACATAGATGGAAGTTGGAAATTATGAAACTCGACACAATTTTAAGCATTTTTCATATATAAAGTTTTTACATGTGATGCACCATTTGTGAGTAATGAAATGCATGAAGAACAGGGGGTATTCTGCAAAACAGGAAAAACACTGGATGAATAGACAAATTCGCAAGACTGGGAAAAACATTATGTGCGCCGCATCTGAATAGGAGGCCCATTAGAGGATAGGCCAGGGGCTGCTCACCCTGGGCCTTGGGTGACCTGGCGTTGATGGGCCTTGGTGAACCGCCGAAGGGGAGGCGGCCCAGGTGTGTGTAGTCGAAGCAGAGCGAGCGGCTTTGCTGCCAAATCGAGCACGGGGTCAACGCGGGGCTGTCCCGCTCGATGCAGGCGGCAACTGGATGAACCGGAGGACGCGAAGAATCCTGCGACGGAGAGGCCAGAGAGACCTGGGCTTAATGGATCCGGAGGCTGGCGACGTCGGGCGCGGTCGACGGCGAGCTCCTGCGTGGGGACGTCCATGGCGGCAGGGGACTTGGCGCGGGGTGAAGCAGAACGAGGACCCTGGTTCAGGTGAAGGAGAGCTAGCAACGGCGGCTCGCTCGACGGACTTTCCGTGACTTCGGCGAAAGGACGAAGCGGGGAGGCCGTGGATGGCATGGATCCAACCATGGGGATGGCGCGAAGATGATCCGCGGCAGCAGGTGAGGCAGTGGCTAAGGATTTGGAGCTCGGCGCCGGGCGCGAACTCGGCCATGGAGGTTGCGGCTGTGTTGGTCGCTGGGCAGAGGACGACAGAGCACAGCGAGGAGGCCAGGCACAAGTTGGATGGTTGCGGGGGAGGTCCTGGACGCCGGAACTCGTGGCGATGGAGCAGTTCTTGGTGGTGGCTTGAGCATCAGGCGGGCATGGTCATGGAGCTTCTGCTCCGGCGAAGATCCGACGAGTCTGCTGTTCCACGAGAGCAAGAGAGGTCAGGGAGGGAGAGAAAGAAAGGTGGTGAAGCAAGGAGGCAGCGGACGGCCAGCGGGGCTCACATGTTCTGCTCGTGGACGAGCTCCTGCTTGGGCCCGAGCACGAGGCTACGGGTTAGAGGTGGCTCGGGGTGAGGAGTCACTGGATCGGATGGATGGATGGCTGCGGTGATTGGGTGGATTTGAAAACGATGAAGGATGGTGGTTGGCTGTGATGGAGTGTATCGGGAGGGATCTCGAGGGGAAAGAGGGGTGGTTGACTGGCGGCGGCGGCGATTGGACAGGGGAGCATCCCTACAAAATAGGGTTTGGTCTAGAAATGCACCGACTATATATAGTAGGTGGGTTAAGGTAGGGCATTTGGGTCCCTCCGATCACAATCGGACGGTCGGGAAAAATAGCCTAGGGAGCCCAAATAAGAAAACGGTGACATTTTGTAGATGTTTGGGGATGATCCGGATCCAACGGTGACGACTGCCCGGGTCGGGTCCGGGACAATTTCGGACGCGCACGTGAGGGGTTCGATGCACTGTGCAGAGAGGGTTTCGGACCGTGCGGTCGCATCAGACAACTCCGGAAACGAAGAGGGGAAGGAGGATGTACTAGGTGGGCTGTGGCGAGACTGCGAGGGGGAGAAGAGAGAGAGGGGGCCCGACATCTGTTTCCGGAGACCGAAAACGTCCGACGTTAGACCAGCTATAATGCCGCTATAGTTATCCGTTGGGGCGTCAAACGAACTCCGAATGTGATGAAATTTGACAGGTAGTCTTCCTACACTAAAATAAGACCACACGCCAACTTTCAACCCATTCCGAGAACATTTTCCGGCCACATATAAAATAATATTTCGGACATGCCGCGGGCACGTGCAAGTGTGTCTGGGCTCAGAACGGACAACGGAGAGAACTCGGAGAACCCGGATGAATGCAAGTTTTTAAAACATGATGATGCTATGCACATGATGACATGATATGAAATGCATGACACACAAGCAATGACAAGGCAACAATAGCGAATAACTGGAGGACACCTGGCACAACGGTCTTGGGGCGTTACACCATCCTCCCCCCCAGCGAGAATCCATCAGAGCGCGTTTCTGAAAGATCCATTCCAGCATGGCCAACCTCCGTAGCTCCTCCTCCCGCCCCCGTAGCCCTAAGCCCGGTGATTGGGAGAGGTGTTCAGTCCCACACAGTCGATTGGTCGAACTGCAGACCAAGGGATTTCTCCCTCCGGCGTATATGGTGCCCGTCGGAGCCTGGCTCACCACGTACAATGGCGGGGAGCAAGCGGAGAGCTTCCCCAGCCCCCCTATGGGGGAGCGGGTATGCCTTGTCCCCTATCTATTGAGGGGACTCGGATTTCCAATTCATTCGTTCCTCCGCGGGCTCCTGGAGTTCTACGGCCTCCAATTACACAATTTCACCCCTGCCTCCATTCTACATATCGCCGGCTATGTTGCTCTCTGCGAGTTGTTCTTGGGCTGCGAGGCTCACTTCGAGCTGTGGAAAAGGCTATTTTGCCTTATCCCTCGCACACAGAGGGGATCACCTTATCAAGTGGGCGGAGCCGAAATATGGCGCATCGCCGGTACCGGATACCTGCCCGGTACCCCGAAGAAGTCATCCGAAGACTAGCCTTCGGAATGGTTTTATATGGAGGATATTCCCCTTCCGGACCCTGTTCGGCGAGGTCTTCCTGAGTTCGGCAATGCCCCTCTGAAGAAACGCCGAAGTTGACGCCCACGGAGCCCCTAGGTGGAAGACAATGGAGAAGTCGTCTACCCGATGAACCGGATTAAAGCACTGGCTCAATCAGGATTGACAGTAGTCGAAGTTATGTCGATTTGCATAATGCGGGGAGTGCAACCACTTCAATATCGTGGGCACCCCTTGTGGTGTTTTAATGGGGCGGATGATTCCACCCATTGCGGGCGTAAGGGTCCGGACAATGCTGCCGCTTTAGCAAAAATTCTGTCCGAGTTGTTCAAGGGAGAGGAAGAGGAGTTCATCCGCATCAAGCCACGGGATGGATTCTTCATGTACCATCCTCCAAGCTGGGTAAATTATATCTCCTTACTCCCATTTTTCCCACATTCTTTTTCATAAGTATTCACCTTGCCACTTTGCGGCAGGAACTGCGAAAAGCCATAAAGGAGGTTAGCAGCCGTTCTCCACAACCAGAGGACCCTGACCGGGCCCTCGACTCCGGACTTGAAGAAGATCCGGTTATATTCGTGGAGCTGATAGACCGGCAGTTCTATCAGTTGAGCTGCGATGATGCCATGGTGGCCATTACAGCCGACTATCCCGGACTGCTCCCTGCATCGCACGTAAGAAAAACCAAAAATCCCAACTCCAAAAACTAGGATCCCCTTTTAGACACTTCAACCACCATATACATATGGCATTTTTACAGGGAAGGCATTCGGGATGCCTTGCCAAACCCGCAGCAACTCGCCAACAAGAGGCACCGAGGCCGGGTAGGCCAAAAAGGAAGGCGGCCAGGACGGAGAGGCCGGCGCAAAGGTATAACAAAAACCCCGCTCCGTGGTTGTCATCTTTCTCGAAATGTAATGACGCCCGTGTTTCTTTAACAGAAAAAACGCTCGCCGGAATATGTCCGGTGATGTTGCTAATCACGCTTCCACCAGTCGGGCGCCAGGACCGAACATAGAAGCGGAAGCCGATATGGGGCGGGCGCCGGATAATCCCCCTACAGAGGATGCAGATAGATTATCTGCTACAAACTCAGAAGTGGAAAGCGCCATGAATCATAGGCACCACCAGGCCGTACTCCGTGACGCTTGTTTCTCACCAGAGGCATTTGATGCCTTCAATTCTGGAGAGGCATACCTCCGTGCTGCTCAAGATGGTCTAGCCAAAGCCACGGATCAATATGTAAAGGATGTACGGGTAAGTAAATCTGACGATTTATATGTATTAGTAGCCCCTGAGACTTGAAACAGTTAGCAGAACTGATTTAAGGATCATCCTTATTGTGCAGGTTCTTACAGAGAAGAATACTAGGCTGTCACAGGAGCTGGAGGAATGCAAGAACCAACTGTGCGCCGCTGTTGCCGCATTGCAGGAACTGAAAAAGTCTCCCACTGGTAACATTTACTTTAAAGAATGATGGTTACCATATAGTGTGCGGCGTGGCTGCAGATCTAATAATAGATGTTGCAGATGAAGCCGGAGAAAATCCGGAGGACCAGCATGTCGTGCGACAGCTAGAGGCTGGCAAACGCGTGCTGACTGAGGTTAGGAGGGAGAAAAACAATCTCCAAGACGCCAGTATCAAGCTGAGCGTGGAACTAAAAGACGTTCGAGCCCAGCTTGTAGACTCCGAGAAGGAGAATAAGCGGCTTCGGCGCGGCTTTTTCAGTAAGTGCTTGAATGAATCCTTTTGTAGGAGTTCGGCGAAGAAGCCGACTAACAGTCTTATGTCTGTAGGTATCCTGACGGGTCGTCCCGTGGAGGAAATCCCGGGTCTGCGGGTGATCTTCTATCCGAGCTCTCACATATGCACGAACAAGTTCGGCAGGTGATGCAAGCTGTTGCCCAGGCCTTGTGGCCATCCGCCTCCCTGCCAGAAGGCGATGCAGAGCTTACGGAGAAGCTAAAGGGAGCACGGTGGCGCTTCCGATTATGGAAGATATCGGCCTGCCGACAAGGTGCCAGAGAAGCCTGGGCCATGGTGAAGACGCGGTATACCAAGGCTGACCCAAATCACATGGCCGAGGTCGGACCTGTGGGGCCCGATGGAAAAGAGATCCCCGTTAGCTTAGTTTATGGGCAAGTAGAATTAGCCGCAAAGTATTCCCAACAGGATTGTAGGCTAGACCGCCTGTTGGATGGTATAGAAGAGGAATTTAGTCAGTCTGCATGACTATGTAATTAAAGTGACATGTATAATGCCTTCTAGCCGGATTGTAGATCATTTGTCATGGCGGACCTTGTCGCTTCAACCTCAGGACCCGATAGTCCGGAGTGTATCCGAATACCCGCTCAGTTATATAAGAACCGGGGTATGCGTGGAGACCAGGCGTAGGGGTCATTTGTGTTTGAAAAGACAAGTGCCCAACTAGTTATGTTATATTACATGGGTAGTAAGAAACATCTTCCAGGGAGAATAGTTCCGTTAAGGGTTCCTTTTCCCTGGGTAAGCATGCCCTAAAGTGCATGTCCGGACTGTGATAGGAAATGCAAGAAAAACATCTGGGGGAAGATATGGAAAATAAATAAAAATCATCTTTTGTTCACCGACCGAATATTCCCTTAAGAACGTTACCTTTCGGCTTCACCCAGTCTGAGGTACACATCCGGCTGACCCGGTAGTAACAATCGCAGAGGTGCTCCCCTTATGCCCTAACCGAATTAACGGGAACGTAGGGCATAAATACAAGAGCCAGGCAACCCAGCTTGGCCAAAACTTAAGTCATATCGATGCATATAATGGCGAAAAAGGTACATGCGGAAGCATAACACATGTGCGGGGCATGAGGCCCAGATAAATAATTAAGCTTCTGTGAAAGAAGCCCCCAGGTATGACCAACGCGGCTAGCGCATCTATAATGTGCAAGCGAGGCACAAGTTGGCCCTTGAAGGCCTAGAGAAAGAATTAAAGAAAGAAAGAAAGAAAAACAAGACAGATAATGTATACGCAAAAAATGGACAGAGGAAGGGGACGAACATAGGGTCCGACGCTAGGCGTAGAATCTATGGAGCCTGGCCGCGTTCCATGGGTTCGGCTCGAGTCTATTAGTCGATGCATCCCACAGTCGGTACGCTCCACCGGTCAGAACTTGGTCAAGAATGAAGGGACCTTCCCATTTGGGCTCGAGCTTGTTCTTATTCTTATCCGGCAGGCGTAGAACTAGTTCGCCAACGTTATAAGTTTTGGCCCGTACTTCTCTGCTTTGGTATCTGCGAGCCTGTTGCTGATAAAATGCGGAACGGGCTTTTGCTACGTCACACCCCTCCTCCAGGGTGTCCAGACTGTCCTGCCGATCGAGCTCGGCTTCTCTTTCTTCGTACATGCGCACCCGAGGTGAGTCATGAATTATGTCGCAGGGCAAGACTGCCTCTGCTCCGTACACCATAAAGAAGGGTGTATATCCGGTACTACGGTTCGACGTGGTCCACAGCCCCCAGAGTACGGAGTCGAGCTCCTCTACCCAGTGCGTGTTAGACTCCGTTAAGGAACACACTAATCTAGGTTTAATGCCACTCACTATAAGACCGTTTGCTTGCTCAACTTGGCCGTTGGTTTGTGGGTGATAGACTGAAGCATAATCGATCGTCATGCCCATTTTGCTGCACCAGAGTTTTACCTCATCGGCAGTGAAGTTCGTGCCGTTGTCAGTGATGATGTTGTGGGGGACACCATAACGGTGTACGACCCCGGATATGAAGTCTATCACCGGTCCGGATTCAGCTGTCTTAACAGGTTTGGCCTCTATCCATTTGGTGAATTTATCCACCATGACCAATAAGTATTTTTTTCTTGTGGGTTCCCCCTTTAAGGGGTCCAACCATGTCAAGCCCCCAGACCACGAAGGGCCACGTAATGGGGATTGTTTGGAGGGCGGTGGGTGGCATGTGGCTTTGATTTGCAAAAAGCTAGCAACCGGCGCAACGTTGGACCAAGTCCTGTGCATCTGCTCGGGCCGTTGGCCAATAGAATCCAGTACAGAAGGCCTTGCTTACAAGAGCCCGGGCTGCGGCATGGTGACCGCTGAGTCCGTCGTGAATTTCTGCCAAAAGGTTCCGCCCTTCCTCTTCGGAGATGCTCCTTTGAAGGACTCCGGTAGTGCTTTTTTTATACAATTCTCCCTCATGGACCCTGTAGGCCTTAGATCGCCGCACTATGCCGCGTGCCTCATTTTGGTCCTCCGGAAGTTCCTGCCTAGTTTAGGTAGGCCAGGAATGGTTCTATCCACGGGGCTATGATGGCCATCATTACGTGGGCTAAAGGTGTTATTTCGGTGGCGGAGCCTCCGATTGTGTCAGAGTGTTCGGTATCGGGTATTTTGGCTGGGTCCGGACTATTGTTATCGGTGTCCCCTTCCCATACTACGGATGTCTTGAACAGCCTCTCCAAAAATATGTTGGGGGGGACCGCATCGTGTTTTGCACTGATGCAGGCCAGGATATCCGCCGCCTGATTGTTTTCCCGAGCCACATGGTGAAATTCGAGCCCCTCGAACCGAGCTGACATTTTTAGGATGGCGTTTCGGTAGGCCGCCATTTTCGGATCCTTGGCGTCAAAGTCTCCATTTATTTTGGATATTGCGAGGTTTGAATCCCCACGCACCTCTAGGCGTTGAGTGCCCATGGAGACTACCATCCGAAGACCATGCAACAGAGCTTCGTATTCGGCTGCGTAGTTGGAGTCTGTATATAATATTTACAGTATGTACTGAACAGTATCTCCGGTTGGGGATATCAGGACGATGCCAACCCCTAGACCCGCCAGCATTTTAGAACCGTCGAAGTGCATGATCCAATTGGAGTATGCGCCATACTCTTTAGGGAGTTCGGCCTCCGTCCATTCGGCGACGAAGTCGGCCAATACTTGCAACTTAATTGCTCGTAGAGGTTTGTATGTTATGTCGAACGGGAGGAGCTCAATGGCCCATTTGGCAATCCGGCCCGTAGCGTCATGGTTTTTTATAATATCATTAAGTGGCACTTCCGAGGCTATTGTAATCGAACACTCTTGAAAGTAGTGTCACAGCTTCCGGGATGCCATGAATACCGCATAGGCTATCTTTTGATAATGTGGGTACCATGATTTGCATGGAGTGAGGACAGTGGATACATAGTATACCGGCTTTTGAAGAGGGAATTTATGTCCGTCCGCTTCCCGTTCGACGATGAGCACTGCGCTTACAACTTGATGAGTTGCCTCAATGTATAACAATATTGGTTCGCCGATGTTCGGTGCGGCCAGGATTGGGTTGGTTGCCAAAATGGCCTTTATTTCTTCCAATCCGGCTGTGGCCGCGTCCGTCCACTCGAAGTGTTTGGTGCGCCGAAGGAGGCGATAAAGGGGTAAAGCCTTTTCTCCTAAGCGGGAGATAAAGTGGCTTAGAGCCGCCACGTATCCAGTTAACTTCTGGATTTGTTTGAGGTCTGTTGGGGTAGCCAACTGTGACAAAGCTCGGATTTTGGCCGGATTAGCTTCAATACCTCTACTGGAGACAATGAAACCTAGGAGCTTTCTGGCTGGTACGCCGAAAACGCATTTTTCCGGATTGAGCTTGATGTCGTATGTTCGGAGGTTGTCAAATGTGAGCCTCAATTCGTCTATCAAAGAGTCGACATGTTTGGTTTTGACGACCACATCGTCTACGTATGCCTCTACTGTTTTGCCGATTTGTTTCTCCAGACATGTCTGAATCATGCGCTGATATGTTGCGCCGGCGTTTTTGAGCCCAAAAGGCATTGTGTTGAAACAGAAGGGGTCGTATGGTGTGATGAATGCCGTTGCATCTTGGTCGGACTCCACCATCTTGATTTGGTGATAAACGGAGTATGCATCGAGGAAACACAATGACTCGTGTCCTGCAGTAGCATCGATAATTTGATCGATGCAGGGGAGGGGGAAGGGATCCTTTGGGCAAGCTTTATTGAGGTCCTTGAAATCGACACAAAGGCGCCAGGATTTGTCCTTCTTTGGTACCATCACCAGGTTTTCTAGCCAGTCCGGGTGTTTTATTTCTCTGATGAATCCGGCCTCCAATAACTTGGCTAGTTCCTCTCCTATGGCCTGTCTCTTAGGTTCGGAGAAACGCCGAAGAGCTTGCTTGACCGGCTTGAATCCCTTTAGGATATTGAGGCTATGCTCAGCTAGCCTATGTGGGATTCCTGGCATGTCTGAGGTATGCCAGGCGAATATGTCCCAATTCTCGCGCAGGAACTCTTGTAGTGCAGCATCCACGGCGGGGTTTAACTGTGCCCCGATGGAGGCTGTTTTTGTAGGGTCCGTTGGGTGGACTTGGAATTTGACTATTTCATCCGCATGTTTAAAAGAGGTGGACTTGGATCTCTTATCGAGTATCATGTCGTCCCTGTCCACTATGGAGCGTAGCGTGGTTAATTCCTCGGCCGAGAGGGCTTCGGATAATGCCTCTGAGGGCCAGTGTGGCTGTTTTGTTTTCGGCGTGGAGTGCTGTGTCCGGATCACTGTCGAAGGTGATGATTTCGTTGGGCCTAGGCATTTTGAGCTTCATGTACCCATAATGGGGTACGGCGTGGAAGATCGTGAACACCTCACGTCCTAAAAGGGCGTGGTATCCACTGCTGAATGAGGCCACTTGAAATGTAATTTCTTCAGACCTATAGTTCTCTGGCGTACCGAATACCACATCTAGTGTGATTTTCCCAGCGCATTGTGCCTCCTGACTGGGTATGATTCCCCTTAAGGTTGTGCTACTTTGCTCAATGCGGTTCCAGTCTATTTCCAGTTTTTCAAGAGTTTCCTCATAGATGAGGTTTAATCCGCTGCCGCCGTCCATGAGTACTTTGGTGAGTTGAAAGCCGTCCACAATTGGACTGAGGACCAGTGTGGCTGGTGCTCGGGCTGTTCGGAATTTAGGTTCGTCACTGGCATTAAAGGTAATAGTCGTGTCACTCCATCGATTTATTGCTGCTACGTGGCAGATTGCAGCCATGCTGCGGAGTGTTCGCTTGCGCCTATTATTTGACGCGAATGTCTTAAAGACTGTTAACACCGTATTGTTATCCACGGGATGGTGCTCTGTGGAATTTGGGATAAGAAGATCCTCACCACTTTTGGCCACCTGCCGGAGTATCCAACATGCTCAAAGGTCGTGCGTTGGTATTGTATCCGCTGTACTATGAATTTTGCAGGGTCCGTTAAGCCATCCCTCCAGTACGGTTCCATGCCCTGTAGAGGGTTTTTGTTTCTTTGCAACTATCTCGGGTGTCTTATGATAGTGCACCCTTTTACTTCGGACTGGGTGTATATTCGGAGCCGGATTATCCCAAAATTTTGTTTAGGTTTTCCAGGCGCTTTCCATCGCACAGTACTTTCGTACTATGGACGCCAAGTTAGCAAAGCATGATATGTCACGGCAACTTAAGGCGTTAAGGATTCCCTTGTCCCTGCAATTATTGCAGAAAAGTGAGATTGCATCTTCCTCGCGATAGTCCTTAACCTTGTTCATCACAAGGAGGAATCTGGCCCAATAATGATGTACTGTTTCATGGGGCTCTTGCCTGATGTGGGAAAGATCGTTTATGTCTGGGTGGGTGGGTGGATTTGAGTCCGAACCCCTACCCGATCTGAGACCAAGGGGCCGAGGAGTTTCCAATCTTGGAAGTTCGGGTTCTGGAGTGCTGCCCGATAAGTCTGGCTCGCTGCCTGATTCTAGGTTCAGGGCTTGGGTGATGTCCTCCCGTAAGTGGGTATCCGGCTCGGAGAGCTCAGGAATCCGGACATAGTTAGTTCTCAAAATAGAGGAAGAGTTGCCGCATTGTTCCTCCACCACCGCAACATGATGGGTGACCGATGGAGAGTTAATCTCCCTTTGATCGGGTTTAATCCCAATCCGATCATAGTCCGTAGCGACTCCCAAGGCGGCGATGCAATCCAAGAGTTCGTTTAGGGATGAGAGCTCCATTGGATCCATCTGCTCGGTGAATTCCGAGCCGATGTGGAAGCTTTTTTTGATGACCCGAGAAGTCATCGTCGGTGCAGCGGCCGAACAGGCAGTCACGACGAAACTGCCTAGCCGGTGAGTTTGGCCGATAGCCAGAGCTCCTCCGGCGGTAATGTTGTTTTTAACAACGAGATGAGGCATCCTTCCTGACGGCGACGTCACAGAGGAACTCTTAATGAAAGCACCAATGTCGGTGTCAAAACCGGCGGATCTCGGTTAGGGGGTCCCGAACTGTGCGTCTAAGGCGGATGGTAACAGGAGGCAGGGGACACGATGTTTTACCCAGGTTCGGGCCCTCTTGATAGAGGTAAAACCCTACATCCTGCTTGATTTATTCTTGATGATATGAGCATTACAATAGTTGATCTACCACGAGATCGGAGAGGCTAAACCCTAGAAGCTAGCCTATGGTCTGATTGTATGTTGTCCTACGGACTAAAACCCTCCGGTTTATATAGACACCGGAGGGGGCTAGGGTTACACAAGGTCGGTTACAAAGGAGGAGATATACATATCCATTTTGCCTAGCTTGCCTTCCACGCCAAGTAGAGTCCCATCCGGACACGAGACGAAGTCTTCAATCTTTTATCTTCATAGTCCAACTGTCCGGCCAAAGGATACAGTCCGGCTGTCCGGAGACCCCCTAATCCAGGACTCCCTCACACACGTTTGCCAACAATTACCGTCTGCAATAATGTTCTATCACAAACGGTTCAGGAGCCCCTTCGCACACATACAAGTGTTGCAGACCATTTGTGATTTGTTGGGTATCACCGATGGTTGTCGCAAGAGTGACGTGTGCTTTTCGTTTGGGATCCCACACATTTCCTGAAAAAATTATACCTGGGATGGTATTTTGCATTGGGCACAGTTTACTCCCAGTTCTCGTGTGTGATAACGCGATATCACAAATGGTTCCGGAGACCCTACGCACACATAGTAGCACTGCAAATCGTTTGCGATTTGCTCTGTATCACCGATGGTTCCGCTATGATTGTCGTATGCTTTCCGATGTGGATCGCACACACTCATTTAGTTGAACCGTGTGCGGAGCAATTTCCAGGTTAAAAAATATCCCATTTTGAATCGGCACGCAAAAAGCAAATTCGCCACAATTTCAATTGAACAAATTAACAAAAATATCCCATTTTGAATCGGCACGCAAAAAGCAAATTCGCCACAATATTCAATTGAACAAATAGTTTCCACAGGAAGAACATTCATCAGATTTCGCAACAATTACAATTGAACATATGGTAGCTAAATTCCAATTATTTGTCCACACATATATGCATTACATAATTAATCATAGTGTGCTAAATACGAAGACCTCGTCAGATGGAAAACAATGGATCCATGTGTTATATGTTTAGTAGCTTACTCTTACTCAATGTTTCAGGAGAACGCATGCTAAAATCTTCATTATCACCAGTGGGATTGATGTAGTGATCCAGGAAGAAGTCGCTGATAAATCTCCGAACCATCAACAATTCACCAGCCGGGAGCGGTTCAGGGGTCCTCGATTTTAAGATGAGCTGCAGTATTTTTAAGATCAGAATGTGCCATATGAGTGGAGTAGAAGATATTAATTAAGATAGACTTACTAGTACTAATTCGCGAGGATCGCCACAACTATTAGCAGATGTGCAGATGGAGATCATGTGTCTGCAAACATAGTATCCACAAAGGTTGGTCCCTGCTTCTTGCTGAGGACACTGAAATTTTTTGTACAAAATTAGTCATGTATTTGCAAGGATATCGAACTTGAGGATTGATGGGAAGTTATATAATAGAAATGAGTTAGTTGGATGTAACCACGTTAATTAATGAGATGACACGAAAAAATAATTTATGCAGAGATAACTTGATATAAGTTATTTGTAAATATGATGAAATAAGTTTCATATAAATTCAGTAGTATTCGAAGTCATCAAGTTATTGCCTAATTGCTTAGCCGTACTCCATTGGCGATCTTAGAAAGTGCTATGTTTTTCTTAATGATAAACGATTGTTTCCCTTAAATAAGATCAATCTAGAAAAAACTATAAGAGAAATATTCACACATAGTTCATATGCATGACACTTCATATATCCTTGAAACTAATTGGGTAAGGAAAAAAATCTAAAGAAAGAACACACCTTATTCAAGTGAGGTAAGAAACTAAGGGACAATACAACAAATAAGTTGGAATTTAACAAACAACCTTAACACATTTTAAACTTGAAGAATGCTACAATTTCCAGAGAGATTTTGTTGAACATCACAACACAGATCCTTACATATAACTCTTTTGTATTAGATGCACTTGAACAACATATTCGAATATGTGTCATACTTAAATTCGGAGCATAGCCAGTACATATATGCAACACAACACAACCCTGATGAAGGCTAACGCATCTCCATATGCTGACATTGTTTATCATGAAACTGCTAATTACATGTACTTACGTGTGTACAGTTGTAAAAACTTTCTTCAATGTTTAATTAACCTTGGTCTCTTGGTTATAAAAGGGGGAACAGTAACAGGGTTCGGTCAATCCCATCACTATTTTTTGCGGCAGTTCTTAAATACAAATTATAATGAATAATGATTAGTGGATGAGAAATGTCCTTGTACAACTACTCATAATCGTAGGAAAGCATTTTTCAAAGGCCACCCCAAATCAGGGAAATTATTCACTCTATTGTTCATCTATACAGAGAAAATCAGAATTACAAAAATAAAAATTACCTTTCGCATCTAGCATTAAATACGAACACATACCTCATCAAGCATCGATCCTCACCCTGTTGTGTATTCATCTTTGATCAGAACATAGTGTACTCAGACTACTTTGTGTACGCCATCACCCATATCTGATGAAAGAGGAGGAGAGAAATTGAGACATTGTGAAGATGTGGATTTATAGTACATATGGGTACAATCTCAGTTGAGTGTTGCAGTTTTAATTAACATAACCAATAAGAGAAAACATTTAGATGGCTTGAGAAACCTCAGCATAGCCCTGATGAAGGCTAGCACATCTCCATATGCGTACCATTGTCTATGTAAAACTGCTAGTTACATATATATATATATATATTTACGTGCCTACAGTTGGACACACGGGCCTTGAGTCTGGGCACGTGTACACGCCACGCAACTACATGAGTTGATTGATCAACGTTAGTTAGTCCGGGCAACGTCCAAAATTAGATGATTGGTTGTCTTTTTGTTTGACAAACTGTGCATATATACTGGAAAGATGTACAGAATATGAACAGATTTAATAATTTATAAAAAAAAATTACATATGAGATTTCCTTATTGAGAACACAAAGACACTGGAAAAGGAGGACAACAGATTGCAAGTGCTGGATAACAATTGACCTATAAAAAGTGGTTATGATTCACATGCTGTCGAAGAGACTAAAACAGATGTATTAATCCAGCAACATCAGCAGCTATATTACCTTACACTCGTTATCGGGAACTATGAATCCTCTGTTTCTTCCACGAACTGGCTAGAGTATGAACTCTCGCCAAATTGCATTAAATTCATGCGTATAGTAATTCCACTTGCAAGGTAAAGCATGAGGCAATTCATGCATATAGTAATATGGTAGTAGTACTCCCTGGCAGTACAACGGGCTAATAGATGGGTGGAGTCCATAGCAAATATATATAAATATATGGTAGTAGTAGTCCTTTTGCTTTACGCTGTCCTAATTAATCAAATATAAATATCAGTAGTTCGAACACTTACAGGTTCGGACATTTATATCGCCATCTTGTGGAGAGAAATGCTTACATAACGATATGGCATCACCTCCAATCATTCGCTCGCTGTTAGTGGTTCGACACTAACCTCTATATATGAACAACAATTACTTAATGTCAACAATAACCCCTGTATTACCTGTACATATTACAATCCTTCCTCAATTATTTTCATGTTCGACATAAAGAGTCAATGCATTTTATTGGTACTTGTAGATCAGTACATACCATATTGCTAACTCTGAGACTTGATGATCTTGTACTCAGAGTTTGATAGATATATCTGGTAGTAAAATAAATTGTTGGCTCCGATAGGAATTTCATCAGGCATCTAGTGAACAAATAGAAAATATATAGCCTGAAAATATTATACAGGAAACTTATAAATCTGCAAACATGGATCACCAATCCTGCAATGGAGGTATCCATAACACAACTAATTAAGACACCACAGTGGCATCATGTAGAGGCTATGCTTATTACGTAATCAAAGATCTGGATACAGGAAAAAAATTAAGGCGGCCACTGCTACCAAAAGAATCATATTGGGAGGCAGCATGTCATGTTGGACTGGTAGTAAAATGGATGTTCACAACGCATTCTAGTCATGGAGTTTATCATCCCAAGATTAAGTTTAGTTGATGATCCTAGGACCAGGAGGAAAAGATCGGCCTGGACATGATTTGCTGGCTTGCTGCCAACATAGGTAGGGCAAGTGTTTACACAGCAGGAGACAACTTTGCACATCTAAACTGAGGAGGAGCAGTTACTTGATATAGATGCGAACAACATCAACGGACTTGGAAGATTTTATCATCAGAAAAATAACATGCTTGTGTTCCTACTGTTTCTCCGACAAAGTGGGCATCAGTTCTAGCAACCCTACGTGCTTGCCTTCGTCTCTTTGTCCTACAAAATTAGACATGTTAGCAATGGCATGCGGCAGGTGGGGTCCACACTAGGAAAGGCTCAAGAAGGTCAGAATAGACTCCCATAAAATTCTTCGCAATGGCATGTGGCAGGACTTCAAGTAAAGCCGCCCGTGGCTGTCCTGGCGGAGGCTAGATCAGTTGTGGATCGATTGAACAATAGAATAGCCGATCCGAAGAGGAACACGATATGGACTTTGCATGAGTGTGTTTTTGTAGAGACCTACATGGGAAGGCAAGATATTTTCCGATTAACTAAGTAGAGAAGGGAGAGTCTTGAGAGATAGAGAGGTACATGCAAAAGAGAGAGACATGCGAGATTGAGCCCGGGAAAAAAAGGATACGTGAGAGACTTGGACAGGTTGAGCAGGGAAAAAGGGCTTACGTGAGAGTAGATGTCTGGGAGGAGCCGCACTGACCCTCCTTCTTCCTCAAGCTTTGGGTGTCATGATCTCTTCTTCTACCTCATAGGCCGGAAGCAGTCCACAATAGTTCGCCATTGCTGCAGCCGCCAGGGAGTGGAGCGATTGGGGAATTGGATTCCATGTCAGCGCCATTGTTGATTCTACAAATTATGCGGTTTGGAAAACACACCTTCATCCTTCTATAGAGCTCGAACACAACAGAAAAGATACAACTTGTTCAAGTACAAACAGGAAAAAATCAAATAGTGGTTGGAGACGAACCTGAACAACATGAGGAAAATAATTATAATGTGATAGGCCCCTTACGTGCATCAGATCCATGCCCCAACTCGCTTCCTCCTTAAGAGAGACATAGATTTGTTTTCGGGGAGAAGAGAGACGATAGGGCACTCAGTCAAGCATGCACATGTACCCCAAAATCATGGAAACAGGAGATAGAAATCAATAAGAGAGACAAAACAAACCAATTCGTTCCATTGGCACATGTTACTCCACAATTTTCATGTGACTTGAAAAACCATAGTCAATCAGTAAGTAAAAGAAGGAGAAAATTAGCATATAGAAATTAACAAAATAATTCACTCTAGCAGTCTAGCCAGGCAGCCACACTATAGCAGTCATGAGGTTGACACAATTTTCCTAGATTCACGAAATCTAGAAACATCATCTCCTACCTTCTGCTCGTCCTCCATACTTGATCATGTGCTACAACGTCCATAGAGTCCACACACCCACCAATTAGAGTGCAGCCTAGGAGGATGTAGACGTTCCATCTTCTCCATACTCTGCTCCAAGGGGCCAACTGCACCCAAGAACTCTGTATCCTCAATGACAACAGCGGCCAGCCAATCTGCTTGAAACTGTCATCTATACACTTCCTCCGCTGCACCACCAAGCTCCAGTCTGATTCATCAATATGGCTAAAAAGAAAACCAGATTGGATCACAGAGGCTTTGGAGATTTAAAGGTTGAAGAGAAGGAATAGGGGAATAGATTAGATTGGATCGCGAGGGGTGAGGAAAGGCTCTAGCTCGGCTTTGGATGGAAGGGCATTGGAAGGAGAAGGCATAGGGAGAAAAATACTGTGTGAGGGTTCTTTTGGGAAGGATTGACGCTGGAGTTTTATAGGAATACGATAGATTCTTTTGATTGTTTTTTTTAAAAGGTGCTCTAGATTGCTTTTTTACAGCAAACGTTATGTTGGTTTTTTCTTTGATTGCAAGGCTTATATGGGTGGATCTACACCGTTATAATTCGGGCCTAGTAGATGAACGGCCAGTAATTTCTAATTAATGTGGTAATTTCTGGGGAGTCCAAAATTAGTATAGGTATAGATTTGTCCTGTTAGGAACAACCTAACCGGTGTTAGATGTTTGGACAAAATAGAAAGAGGTTTGTTTAGAAGCTCGAACATTTGACTAGCGTAAAGAAAGGTATTTGCAGACTATTGGATAAATTTTCCAAAAATAACGGACTTCGGTGTGTTACCAGAGAAACGATCTCATGCTGCAGTGGTAGTTCCCTCTTGAACAAGTTCCCTGGTTTAGTTTTCCATAATGCGAGCACACTGCAAATGATGATGTATTTTGACAACATCAATTATGGAACCAGATATGAATGCAAATTAATTTCAACAACATAGAATTCAATACCTATCCATGAATTGCTGAAGATGCGTCAGATCATGAGCGTTTGTTGACTCTCTGAGAGAATCGATGTAGTAAACCGCGTTCTTGGTTGGAATAATGCATACCAATATCCAGTGATTGCTACATATCAAGAAAGCGTATGAATTATGTCAAAATCTGAAAGACAATAAGTGTATGTGTGGTTGTTTACTTGACTTTCCATTCATGATATGGCCAGAGAAATGATTCTGCATGGGATGTGTTTTCGAAGAGACGAACGACCGTGTTAACGGCCCACTCCTGTAGGTCCTTAGCATGTATTGTTATGCCATTTGCTAATTCAGGATCTATGAAATATGCACCCTCCCTTTTTCTTCTCTGCGCGTTCAATCCCCTGAGAGGAATAGAATGCAGTTAGATCTTTATCATTTACAGCCTTGTATGGAGAAGTTGATCAGAGTTTGTTAAGTACTTACAAAATCAAGCATCTAACAAAGAGTGGCATCAAGCACATTGAAGTTGAAGAAGAGATGTAAGCCCTCGAAACTCACATTGATGGAACCAGCATCGTGTCGGACGTGATCTCTATTGTAGTGGACTAGCAAAGCATGATGACCTGTTGACATTTGATCCATGCAATATTCATGTAACTCGGGGCAACTAGAGATGCACTCATCAAAGTATTTGCCAACAAGAAATGGCTGACCATGGACGTAATTGAGTGCTTCAAGTATGTCTGCTTTACTTTTAGCAAGCAACAAACGTACTTCTTCATCATCCATGGCATCAGAAATAATATTACACCCTGATTCGAACAAGCTGTTGTTAATTTGGTTCTGGCGATGAGTTATTTAAGTAAAAGGCAATCGTTCTCTTTCCTCTTCACTCTCCCGCTGTGCTTCCTCGTGGTCATGGGTGTAGCTTTTTTGGCCACTTCCTTCTTAGTACTTGAAGCATTTCCGGCAAAACTTCTGGTTTCCTACAAGGTAGACTGCCGAGCAGACAGTGAAGCTTGGACGGACTGCTTAGCAGACGTTTTATCTATGCCGGACCGCTGAGCTGGCGGTGCTGCTGTGACGGATAGCTGGGTTGTAGGAGCGGAGGCATCGGACTGCTGACCATGCGTTGAAGCTATGTCGAGTTTCTGCGCAGGTGGTGCCAACTTGTCGGTGTGCTGAGGAGGCCGTGCCAACATGTTGGTTTGCTGAGCAGGAAGTGCTGACGCATTAGTATGCTGATCACGTGACTGCGGACAAAAGAACTGATGAGCAGTCGGTTCTGGACCTACAGGATGCTTAGCAGGCGGTTCCGAAGCATCAGACTGCTTAGCAGTCTGCTGAGCATGTGCTGCAGCTGGGTCTCCCCCCGTTGCTTCAGTGACCGACATCTGAATCGGTGGTGCGTCTTCAACAGTTTTAGGCCTGGCCACTGGCTGCTTTGGGGCGAAGGATGGCATGGCCTGTACGCCACAAAGTCGGGCCAGCTGATCACAGGTTGATGGATCAGCCCGTGAGAGCTGTTGTGGCAAGGAGGGCATCACTGGTTGAGGGGCGACAATGGTTGCTCTTTGCCGGGCATCAGGGATCTCATCGATGAAATCTATTTCCTTACGTGGCCGCTTGATGTGATGTAACAGTGTTTCTCCCAAGGTCCTTTGCTCATCGAAGTCTCCTATGACATTCTTCGAGGCAAATTCATTGAATCTGGGATTTACTTCAGTCACGTAGCACATCACACGGCCCGACTTCAATCGCACATTGTCCAAGAAGAGGCCATCTTCCAAGAAGGGTGGGAAAACCCAGGTTGTTGCACATTTTATTGTACCTTCATAATGTGTAAGCATGCCCTTCAGTCTGTCTTTCATTCCATATAGATCAGATATAGCATCATCACGAGCCGCTGCAGTCTCAGTGTCGCTGGGGTCAGCTGATGCACAACTACTCTTGTGCAGTGTTGTCGCGCAATAAGCAGCATCCTCCATGCCCGCCTCCCCTCCCATCTGCTGGCTATCTATCAATGTTAGAGTCTACTGCATCATCATTGACTCCTCAACATCCTTTCGAACAGCCGAATAAATCTCCTTCCTCAACCTTTCATACAATGCATTCTGCTTCATTTCACTCCTCACTTTTTCATGCTCAGCCTCTCTTCTTTGCTGAGGGTGAAAGCCCTCTTGTGCGGGACATTAACACCTATACCCCTTGCACGGCCAGGGGGCTCTTTTGTTTCCAGAGCAATGGACAGAATGTCACATGGCCATGAGTTCCTGTAGAACCTTCCAGGGATTTGGAAAGCCTCTAACATCACTTCATACAGTTTGGCATCACATGCGTTTTCAAAGTAATAAGTTCCGTCATCAAGCCTCTTTGCACGTGCCCGCAAGTAGTCTCTAGCGCGTTCTCCCTTAATTTCACTAAAGGTTGGATTCCCACCCGCCGCTACTACTTCTTTGTCCTCCTATTCCCATATCAGTTTCATGCCGTAGTATCCTGCCACACCCATACGGTGGGGGTGTATGTTCTTCTTCTGAAGTTTCGATTGCTTGAAACTCTTCTCAGCAAACTCTTTAGTTGCCCTGACCCTTTTGAATTCTGCCTAGTCTGCCTTTGTAATTTGGGGGTATGTGGGGATTGGGTCCTTGACTTCACTCAAGTACTTCTTGTACAACACGTGCTTCCAGTTTCTCCAAGCATCCCTAGCCTTCTTCAGTGTAGTGTGTTCCACCTGCATTCTCCACTGCTCTGGAACGTTGAAGTGATCCATGATCCCCCGGACTATCCTTCACTGTGTTTCTGTGTCAGCCTTCCGAAACCCTGGAAGATTAATGTTGAGCCTTGCCCTGCCAACAAATCCACACACACTCTTGAACCTCATGCGTGCTTTATCTGGTTTAGTTGGAGCCCAAGACTTTAAATCAATCTCGGTTACTTCATATACACCTTTAGGCTAGTGTGTGGGCTTCCTTGCAGCGTTCCTCCGTGTCCTGATCGGAAGGGTAATTGTTGCAGCTCTATCCCATTCAAGACTACTTGATCCCTCACAATCTGCTGAAGACCTGGGTTGTCCGAATCAGATGAAGATACATGGCCTGAAGCATGAGTGTTGTCGCTGCTACTCGACATCTACAGAGAACACATGTGAAACTCAGGAAAGGACGATAAGAATAAAACTAACAACTTGGTATCAAGCTTTCTAAACATGCCATGCTATAATTTAGAAAATGTACGGCTAATTTGTTAAGTTTGTGTGACTCCGGCGCCCGCGATTGGTAAATAGGCAGTAACTTATTGGAACAAATACAACTTATATGTAGTAAGGAAGGTAGATAATGAACATATATACGCTCTCCATTATTTTATAGCCAATTTGGGAACATACGGAACGAAATTGGAAGAGGAATTGTGAGGAAATATGCCTCACCGTGATGGAGAGCGGTAACTAACAGGCTTCTTAATGCAAACCCGACCGGACCACAGGAGAGGCGAGGGTTACAACATCGATATGCTCAAGGGTGGTTGGTGAGAAAACAAAGACGGCGAGGTGTGGGCCGTCGCGTGTTGGAAACGACAGTGGAGGTAGGCTTGACATCAAAGAGCGGGCACACAGCTTGGGTGTGCATGGCGGCGCTGGAGAGGGTTCTGCTGTGGATCTGGGGGAGGGGGAGCTGGCGAAGGAGATTGGGTGGACTAGTTGAGTGAAACGCGGGTGGACGGTGGGGGTGTTGGGGACTCCGGGTGTTGGCGGCCTAGGTGAAAAGGGTGAAAAATATCCCCGGTCGCCGCGCGCACGAAAAGGCCTATGCAAACGGTTGCCTCTAAGCGCTCGTGTGCACAAACAGAATAATTTTGTTTGACATGAAGACGTACTAAGTTTTAAATGAAGACGTGAGTTCATCATTTCTCCTCTAAACTTTTCCCGCGTAAACCAATCACAATTTTACCACAGGTTTGATTTGCTGGCGCATTTCAGGTCTCGTGTGCTATATGTAAGACATTTTTTGGCATTTACCATGCATGTTGGCATATAAATCAATTCCTAGCCAGACTGCATTTCCTGTCGAAAGGGATGAGGATTGCCGTTCAATCTGGGAGCATCCAATGGTGCAGACGTATGATCCATGGGGTTTGCGTTCTGGCCAATCACAACGCATGACTCAGATCACACGCGCAGCAAAGGGGGGCATCGGCAACAGTTTGGTAGGCACACGGCTTTCATGTGTGAACCGTGTGCTATTTGAAAACATTTTTTGGGAGGGGCTATTTGAAAAAATTTACATGTGCTATCGAAAGGGATGAGGATCGTCGTTCGATCAAGGAGAATCCAACAGTGCATACGTAACTCAGATCGCGCGCGTGGCAGAGGTGGGGGGTGCATCGGCCACGGTTTAGTGGACACACGGCTTTCGTGAGTGAACCGTGTGCTCCTTGAAATCATTTACATTACGTAACATCATATTTTTGTTCGAATGAAAACATGAGTTCATTGTTTAGCCTCCAATTTTTTTCCACGGTAAGAAATCACGAGTATAGTGGAGAGTGTCATATACTAGTATCATACTAGTGTATGATACTACCTTTAATTAATTACAGCGCATAGTATAATACATAGAGTATAGTATCATATATAGATCATATTTATTTCCATGCATGACACAAATTAGCATCGCATTTAACATGATACGGTATCTACCTATATGTTACTCTAACCCTCTTTATATATATTTAATTCTTTGCCACATCAGCATACTTGCTATTTCCGAGTGCATGACATCGTCGGCTATGATACCACCACTATGGCCAGCCTTATATAGTGGGCAGTATCATATACTATATATATATATAGTATCATGCATAAGATACTAGTGTATGATACTACGTACGTACCTTCATAGTGCATATATAGTATCATAGAGTAGTATATATCATTTATGGCCGTATTTATGGCCATGCATGACACAAAGTAGTATAGCATTTGTTATACATATATATATGTTACGATATCTACCTATGTTACTGCTTCTTTGCCACATCATCATATTTTCTATTCCCAAGTGCATGATACTGGCTATGATACCCCCACTATGGCCACCCTAATAAGGCTGGTCGTAATATGGGAGTATCAAGCGGTATGATGCATGCCAACTAGACTTTTTGGATGATGTGGCACACAGTTAAATGAGGAAAGAGAGGGTGTGGTATCATATCATGATATCGTATCATATTAAATGTTGTACTACTTTGTGTCATGCATGGAAATTAATAAGGCAACCTACGATACTAACTTATGATACTATGCATGCACGCATTACGGAGGTATTGCCAATCATATCTATACCTACTATTAAAGGGAGGTGATATTCTTGGGTTCGTCCCGCTTTTTTGGTCCCGCTTTAATTAATTTTATGTATTTTTTTGAGAAGGGAGGTGATATTCTTGGTTTCGTCCCGCTTTTTTTTGTCCCAGCTTCAATTAATATCACGTATTTTTTTAGACAATTAATTTCACGTATGCTATTTGGTTTCATTACTTGCCACCTATTTTGGCCCAACGGAGGAAGCCCACCTCGCGGTGCACTGTGGCCCAGGTATGGAGATGGGAAAAAATAAAATTGCCGATGGAAGGGTTTGATCTCATAACCTGCCAACCAGCCACGCACAGTTTGTCCAACTGACCCAGCTACAGATATGGAAGGATTTTTTTCTTCTCCCGTTGCAACGCACGGGCCTTTTTGCTAGTACTAGTATCATGCATATATACTCGCTGCTTTCCGGTTTATAGGCTTATCTCAGAATTTTAGTTTTTCCATTTTATAAGGCCTAATTTGGTTGTTCCCTATCACATATTCAAATTCCAAGGTGCATTAAATGATTGCATGCAAGTATTAAGAGAAAGTTGACCAATGCATCTACTTTATGCATGCATGTATTGCCATTAATACATTGGAAAACATAATTTTTTGAGGAAAACAAAAGCATTAATTGGGTGTTTTTGTAAACTACAAAAAGTATTCCACCACTCACCATCTACCTTGGTTGGTGAGATTTTTTAATTGAGCCCTATAAAGCTGGTTGTAATGAGGAGTATCATATACTAGTATCATGCATATGATATATACTATGATACTACTTCCGTAATGCATAATATCATAAGTTAGTATCTTAGGTTTCCTTATTAATTGCCATGCATCAAACAAAGTAGTACAACATTTAATATGACACGGGTATCATGATATGATACCACATCCTCTATTTCCTCATTTAATTGTGTGCCACATCATCCAAAAAGTCTAGCTGGCATGCATGATACCGCTTATGATACTACCATTATAACCAACCTAAACTGGAAAGGAGGGAGTAATACTAGCTAGTCCATGATATAATAGCTACCTCACTAAGAGCATGATTAATAATACAGCCAAGGCTCGGCTATAAGACCCCGCTCCCATGGAAGGGTAGGACAAAAGATGGCATGCAAGTTCTTTTCCATACGCATGTATGACTATATTCGGAATACATGCCTACATTACATTGATGAGTTGGAGCTAGTTCTGTGTCACCCTATGTTATAACTGTTGCATGAATAATCGCATCCGACATAATTCTCCATTACCGATCCATTGCCTATGAGCTTTTCATATATTGTTCTTCGCTTATTTACTTTTCCGCTGCTACTATTACAATCACTATAAAACCCAAAAATATTACTTTTGCTACCGTTACCACTACTATCATATTACTTTTCTACTAAATACCTTGCTGTAGATATTAAGTTTCCAGGTATGGTTGAATTGACAACTCAGCTGCTAATACTTGAGAGTATTCTTTGGCTCCCCTTGTGTCGAATCAATAAATTTGGGTTGAATACTCTACCCTCGAAAACTATTGCGATCCCCTATACTTGTGGGTTATCAAGCTCCAATGTAGAATGAGAGAGCACCTTATTTATTATCTCATGTCCTACTGGGCAAACTAGATACTAACCATTGGATTAGTTGTATGTTAAGGTGTTGGTTGATGACATGGCATATTTTACCAACAAGATAACATACAAATTGTGGGAGATGCCCTTACTCCCACTGTGGGTACCCATAGTGGGAGTAACATATATAGGTAGTAACATCACACATATCTAGGTTAAATAGATGATGTGGCATGCAATAAATGAAGAAAGAGATGAAAGTTGTAAGATAGCTAGTTACTACTAGTATGAGTAACATCACACATATATATCATGGCAAGATGTGTCTATATCCTAATAAATGAAGTGTTGCATGTTACCACACACATATGTTACTCCCCACTATAGAGGTAGTAACATAGACTAGTAACATGGGCATGTTACTAGTCTATGTTACTACCCATTGTGGCTAGTCTTAATAGTAGTATGAGTAACATCACACATCTCAAGGCAAGATGAGTCTATAGCCTAATAAATGAAGTGTTGCATGTTGCTACACATATGTTACTCCCCACTATAGAGGTAGTAACATAGACTAGTAACATTCTATGTTACTACCCATTGTGGCTAGTCTTATGTCACTCTATTGTACTTGCTCTAATGCATAGTATCATAGAGTAGCTAGTATCATATGTAGTACTTTATTTATGGTGTCATGCATGACACATAGTAGCATAGCATTTATTATGATACGGTTTCATGATATGATACTTAACCCTCTCTTTCTTCATTTAATTAATTCTATGACAACTCATCAAAATTGCCTAGTTGGCATGCATGATACTAGCTATGATACCCCCTTACTATTAGCCTAGCAAAGAAGGTGTACAGATCATTTGTGCGTCGCTTTGTGAGTTTTCATCCATTTGTTTGAGAAGCGGGGAGAAGTTTCAAACATTTCAGCCACGAGGTGCGGCCACTAGCATAGGCCTAGTTGGTATTTTAATTACAGGAAATACAGATGGAGTTCGGACATCATCAAAATCGATGTGCGTTCTCTCATGACCCCATGGAAAAAATTTGGTAAAGTTTGGCACAAGTTTTGATGACCGCTCCTTCCAAACCGGAGCATCTCACATGAAGGATCATGGTTTTCCAAAAGGAGACATGTCAATTCAAACTCCTGTGCCAGTGACTTCGTCGTTTGGCCTCATAAAAATTTCCACGGTTGTCGGATTTCTGGTTCCGGCAAAACCCTTGAGGTTCGAACACAGGGGTGCGCACGAAGATCTCTCCTCCCCCTTGCACTCTCCCTCACCGTGATCTCAAGGCTCAGCGCGTCGAGCTCGCAGAACAAAGGGACACAAGATTTATACTGGTTCGGGCAACCGATGTGGTGTAATACCCTACTCTAGTGTGGTGTGGTGGATTTCCTCTTAGGCTGAGGATGAACAGTTACAAGGGAAGAATAGCCTCCTGTGGAGAGGTGCTCTTATGCTTGGTGAGTTTGTGTGGATGAGGATGATATGAATGGCCTCGGGTCAGTTCGGATCCGTCCGGATCAATTGGGATCCGTCCGGATCAGTTGCCTCCTACTGTGGTGGCTAGCCCTATTTATAGAGGACCTGGTCCTCTTCCCAAATGCTGGTGGGAAGGGATGCAACAACGGCCAAATTTGAAGTGAGAAAACTAGTACAAGTTGTCCTGACTAAAGGTGGTCTTCGCCTGCCAAAGGATCTGGTGGTGACGCCGTCCTGGGCTCCACGGTGACCTCCATCCTGTCGTCCTGCTGGTCTTGGTCTCGTTGCAGTGATATGGAAACCTTTGCCTAATGCCTCGGGACTCGTCTCCGCGTATTGCCCTTGCGTCCTGAAGCTCCTGGGTGGCCTTGACAATGAACTCCTGAGCGCTGGGCTCTCCTCGCCCGGTGCCCTCCTGAGGGAAACGTGCCGTGAAGCATGCCTCCCCGTGGTGCCCGAGCAGCTCCCTCGTGATGTCGGGTAGGTCTGAGGTTGTCCAGAAGAGAGCCCCCGAGCCCTTCCCGAGGAGGGCACCGGGCACGCCTTCCTATGCGAGGGAGGGAGGCGCCCCAGGTGCGAGCGCCAATCCTGATGTGGCACCGCTAGAGGCACCGCCCCCTGAGGCCCTGTGCGGAGTAGCTGCTTCTTCTTCTTGGGGATGGCTTCAGGAGGGTACTGCGTGCCCTCGTTGTCAGGGTCTTCGATTGTTGCGGCTTGGAAGGCGCGCTCGAGGGAGCACACCGCATCTCTTTCTTTGCACATGACTGTGATGATTCCACCGCTTCCTGGCATCTTGAGGACATTGTAGCCATGGTGGGTCACTGCCTTGAATTTGGCTAATGCTGGGTACCCGAGGATGGCATTGTACGGCAGACGGATGTGGGCGACGTCGAAGTCGATGAGCTTGGTGTGGTAGTTGTCGCACTGAACGATGGTGACAGGGAGACAAACTTGCCCTATCGGGGTGGTGGAGCCGTCGGTCACTCCCGAGAAGGGCTTAGTAGGCTGCAGCTGGTCATAGGGTACTTGGTGACTTGAATATTGCTGATGACAGGTGAGCAGAGCATCGGGAGGACGCCCGCGGTCGCCGCACACTTGAGCTGGTCCGCCGAGTTGAAGGTGATGTTATATTTGGACCACATGAACGGGCGCGTGGCCTCGAGCCTGGGGAGGGCTACATTCACCTCGCGAGAGAACTCCTTGAAGATGCGCTGGGAAGCCGGGGCCTGAGCACCACCCAAGATGCAAGCGATGGCGCGCGGCTCCTAGAAGCCCCCAGCCCCCTCGTCCTGATGGTGGTCGTCGTTCCTTCTTGGTGGTGGTGGCAGCGGAGGGAGGCCAAGATTACCCTGAGGACGGTCCTCGTGAGGCTGGTCGCGCCAGGCGCCCTCACGAGGCTGCTCCTGCCAGTGGTCCTCACGAGGCCGGTCGCGCCACTCCTGGTGGGGGCCGTGCTCGTCCCAGTGTCCTCCACCTCGTCCTCCTATCCTCAGCTATAGCCCAAGTCGTTGCGCTCGAGGCGTCGACCGAAGCGTCCATCTCCAATGGCCCTGAGTGCTTGACAATCGTTGGTGTTGTGGCTGTGTACGTTGTGGAAGGCGCAGAACAGACGGTTGCCCTTGGACGACTCGGGGTGGTCCCGGACACGCTTCGTGTCCGGCTCTGCCACGAGTACGGCTACTCCCTTGCGCTTCATGTCCTTGACCATGACCTTCTTCTCCTCTGGGTTGGCAGCAGGGAGCTCGAGGAGGGAGAGACGCCCCTCCTCAGCTCTTGCACACTTGGTTTCTATGTTGAACAGCTCCAGAGTCGTGCATAGCTCCTCGTGGATGGCGAGCTCCTCCTTCATCTTGAAGTCACGGACGCCATTGGAATATGCTGAGATGATGGCCTCCTCCGTCACCTTGGGAATCTTGAGACGAATGATGTTGAAGTGCTGGATGTACTTCTGCAGGGTCTCTCCCGGCTGTTGCTTGATGTGGTGCAGGTCACCTGCGGCTGGAGGGTGGTCACGAGTGCCCTGGAAGTTGGCGATGAAGCGGTTGCGCATCTCACCCCAGGAGGAGATTGATCCCGCGGGCAATTTCAGGAGCCATGAGCAGGCGCCATCCTTGAGAGCCATGGGAAACCAGTTTGCCATGACCTTTTCGTCGCCATTGGCCGCCTCAATGCTTAGCTCGTAGAGCTGCAGGAACTTCGCGGGGTCGGGGGTGCCGTCGTAACGCGGAGGCAGATCCGGCTTGAACTTGCCTGGCCAAACAATGGTGCACAGCTCAAGAGTGAAGGCGCGTCAGCTTGCCGTGGCCACCGGGGCCCTTTGCTGATGCGGGGCCTGGCCTGGATGCCCGCGCACCACCGCCGTAGGCGGCGCGCGGTCTTGTCGTGGTGGTGCCAGGAGCGTTTTCTTGCGGCCGGAGAACGTCTTGGCATCTTCCTTCTTCGTTCGCGGACACACGGCGTGGAAGATCACGCCGCGGGACCGTGCGTCTTGGGGCAAGGACACTGTGTTGACGCGGAGGGGGCGGTGACGCTCCGTGAGCTGCACATCTTGGCGCAAGGGTGCCGTCTTGATGCGGAGGCGGGGGAGGCGCTCCATGAGCTACATCACCCACGGATGGAGGTGGGCGAGGCAGCGTGAGGGATGGTGCGGGGGAGCCCCCAGCGGCGCTGACGAGCTCGGTGATGCGGTCTAACCAGTCCTTGTAGAGCTCGTCGATCAGGCGATAGCACAGGATCTCACATGCCATGAGCAGCGCAGCCTGCGCGTCCGTGGGTGTGCGGCGAGTGTGAGATGATGAGCCGGTCGGAGTTAGCGATGGGATGGCGGCACGGCCGTCCCGCCGCATGGAGGGGTGCAGTGATGATGCTTGCTGCTCATTTTCTGCCGGGCCGGTAGCAGCGTTGGCAACAGGAGATGGAGAACGACGGGGAGGCCCGCCGACAGGGGCTGTCTGAGCGACATGGGCGGCGAGGGTGGCCCAGTGCTCGGCGCGGGCTCGAGGCGCGTCTGACATGGATACGGTGGAGCGGTGGAACATGGATCAACGGAAGGAAAGCTTCAGCGCACCGCTACCTGGCGCGCCAAATGTCAGATTTCGGGTTCCGGCAAAACCCTTGAGGTCCGAACACTGGGTTGTGCACAAAGATCTCTCCTCCCCCTTGCACTCTCCCTCACCGTGATCTCAAGGCTCAGCGTGTCGAGCTCGCAGAACAAAGGTACACAAGATTTATACTGGTTCGGGCAACCGATCTGGTGTAATACCCTACTCCAGTGTGGTGTGGTGGATTTCCTCTTGGGCTGAGGATGAATAGTTACAAGGGAAGAATAGCCTCCTGAGGACAGGTGCTCTTATGCTTGGTGAGTTTGTGTGGATGAGGATGATCTAAATGGCCTCGGATCAGTTCGGATCCATCCGGATCAGTTCGGATCCGTCTTGATAAGTTGGGATCCATCCAGATCAGTTGCCTCCTATTGTGGTGGCTAGCCCTATTTATAGAGGTCCTGGTCCTCTTCCCAAATGCTGGTTGGAAGGGATGCCACAACGGCCAAATTTGAAGGGAGACAACTAGTACAAGTTATCCTAACTAAAGGTGGTCTTTGCCTGCCAAAGGCTTTGGTGGTGACGCCGTCCTGGGCTCCACGGTGACCCCCATCCTGCTGTCCTGCTGGTCTTGGTCTCGTTGCATTGATAAGGAAACCGTTGCCTGATGCCCCTGGACTCCTCACCTGTGCTTGCCTCTTTAGCACCAAAAAGGAAACGAGGATACTGCGCGCGCTGGCGCCCGCCTGGTGCCCTCTTGGCCTTGGTCGTCATGGCTTGCATCACAAGGACCTCGCGAGGTGCCCCTTGCCTTGATCTCTCCTCCCCTCGCGAGCCAGCATGGTGAGGCCACCCCCGAGGAGGTGTTGCATCGTCTGCCTCGTGAGGGACTTGAGTGTTTGCTGGTGAAGATGGGCCGTATGGGGCCACTGGCGGAGCCACGCCGTGGGCCGCAGGCAGGCAAGTCTGGGGACCCCCGTTCCCAGGACGCCGACAACGGTACGTAATCACCATTATACCACAGGTTTGATTTTCTGGCGCATTTCAGGTATCATTAGCTATATTTAAGACATTTTTTGAGATTAACATGCATTTTGTGCAGAAAAGTAAAATTACAACCCGAACTGCAACTACTGTCGGAAGGGATGAGGATCGTCGTTCGATCTGGGAGCATCTAATGGTGCAGACGTACGATCTGTGGGGTTTGGGTTCTAGCCAATCAGAAAGCACGACTCAGATCGTGGGCGGGGTGGCGGGGTTTGGTCGGCACACGGCTTTCATCAACGAATCGTGTGCTATTCGCAAACTAGATTGCATATTTTTGTTCACACATACTGTAGTGAGATCAATTGAGTGTGCTACCTCTATGATATAATAATAATAATAATAATAATAACAAAAGGCAGTTCATATTCATTGCCTAGGCTTACAACATATCAAGATGAACATATTAACGGTTCTTACATCAACAGAAAACCGGACATAACTCACAAATTTAGTATTAGAATGGTTCCTGCAATTGCCCAATAATGTTCTATTAGACAATGGACCATGCACGTGCTAACCTTGATTGTAAACCTCAGTGCTTCCCATTGTTTCCCTACAACACATATAAGGTAGTTAGTCATCAGGTTAAGTAAGAGTTCGCATGCTATCGGTAAAATATGTTGATGAAAAATAAGCACATTGCAGATTCATCAGATTAATTCAAGCCACGTGGAAAACCCATTTATCCAAACCAAGCATGATTAAGAACTAGGGAATATAGCACTTACATATGTTTCTCATGTATTAAGTGCAGCCAAATTCGATTTATTCCTCACATGCACAACAATACAAAATTCTACGCACGACAATTGGACATCGCAGTGTAGAATTGAACCAAGCAGTTAGCTAAACACCACAACAAATAAACCAAACATTAACTGAGCACCACATTGCACAACCTAACATACTCCTAATAGAGGATCATACAGTTAACCAAACCAAGCATGCTTAACAACATGGAAATATAGCAATTGTATTTGTTTCTCATGTATTTAGTACAGCCAAATTAGATTTGTTTCTCACATGGTATACAATAAAAGAATGCACCCACAATAGTTAAACATCGCATTGCAGAATTGAACCAAACGGCCAACCGCGTCGCGTCGCCGGTGCGCGAGGCGTCCACGGTGGCCTTGACAGAGAGGTGCTCCTCCAAGATCCAGGGGTCGACACGAATGGCAGCCATCGCGACCTCATCCACGCGTGCGGCCGCGATTTGCTTCTCAGCTTCCAAATGGTCCTTGGGATCCTGGCTATACTTCATGCACCATGGCTTAGGGTGGCGCTTATTTGGTGGAGGGGTCGGTGATTTGGGTGGAAGGTGTCGCACCGGTGGTCGGGGCATGTGGGATGTGGAGGGAGAAGGAGGATGGGGGTCGGGTGTGGATTACCTGCCTGTATAGGTGAGGCCGAGCAGCGTGGACGAGGGTCGCCGGCGAGGTTGCATTGCTGCAAACAAGTACTGAAGGTTTCAACTTGGAAAGGAAGGCGGAAACAGGGGAAATGTGGGTTTCGGTAAGGGGGAGGGGGCGGGGAGGTAGACATTTCCGCGGAAGCCGAAAATTTGGAATCGCTTCAGCGAAAAAACTGGTGCGCAAACTGTCATCAGACACGGTCCCTTATTCAGAACTGCGTACAATATGTGAACATCACAAATGATTCAGATAGCTTAACCCGTGTGTGTTGAGTTTGAACGTCAAAAATTTTGGTTCGAATTTCCCTGGTTACAGTGGTCATCCACGTCATTGCATAATTTGGGTACACAAAAGAGACTAACTTCTTAATCGAGCAAGTTCAGCAATTAAACAGAGCTAGCTGACCTAAACATTACTCTAACAAATTAAAGACCGACGCTCTTAATTAAACAAAATAAAGAGTACTACTATGACTGGTGCTCGTCGATCTCCGCCGCTGCCTCCATGTCCAGCTCGCGCCCGACGGTCTCTTGGGGAAGGGGCTCCATGGCATCAATTGCACCATACTCGGCAAGCATCTCGCCATCCGCGTCCGCCATATGTTTGGAATAGGCCACCACGAGCTGGGCGTGGACGGCCGCGATCTGGGCTCTGGCGGGCTCTGTCGTGGCAAGGTATGTCGCGCAGGAACGGACGGCTGCTCGAACTCTCTCGGCGATTGCCAACTCTTCGGTCATGGGTTGACGACTGTTGTCGGTTAAGCTTCGTTCGATTTGTGCGGTGACCGCCACGAGCTGGGCGTGGACGGACTCGACATGGTAGTGGGCGGCCTCCATTAGGGCTAAGGCCACCGCCGCGGAATGGACAGCTGATGTGCCAGTCTCGCTTGTTGTTATCCCCGAGGCAGATGTTGCTGCCGCTGCGTGAGAAGCAACATCGGCCGTTTGGCCTGCCTTGGCCGCCCGGACGCAGACTGTGGTCGCCCTCACGAAGCTTGCTAGCACATGCCTGGTGGCTACGGCTGCGTTCTCATCGGAGGGGGCCGCCGAAGTTGCCCTCGCGACATGGGTCCACGTCCCCATCTTTCACCGGCGATGAATGAACAGTGAAATGATATTTGGGGAGTGAGCTAGTGTGCTTGACACGTAAGCCATATGCGTACTATACACCGATGGTGCTCCAAGATATTTTGTGATGCATCTCACACGGTTGGTGATAATAAACTGTGCGCGATCTACTTGATTTATCGTCTTGATTTGAATTACGTAATGGGGTCACAACTACAAAGGATGGTGTTTGAATTGCTAGAGCTTTTATCTGCAGTGAACATGCAACTATAGATGTGTCTTAAAAAATGAAATTATTCAGCGTTCATTTGGACGGTTTTATACATTAACTTGGTTTTGTAGGCATTTTATGTGCATAATTCAAGTTCGAACTACATGCACATTCTCCAGTGCATATAAACTATTTGAAAAATCAAATTTGTGTCCTTGGTTGCATGCTTAGGTCCCATGCAAGAAATGGGAATGAATGTCACACACCCTGCCATCGTCGCTCGGCCACAAACATTGAGATACCTGGTTTTTCAATTCTAGTAAATCCAAAACTCGACTGAAATTCATGAAACTTGGCATGCTATCATGGAGCGGCATGAACATGCCGTGGTAAATTTTTTGTCCCATTTGGGGCAGTTATGGGTATAAGCTTCTCCCAGACCAGAGCTTCTCACAACAAGCGTGATGGTTTCGGTAGGGAACGTGCCACCTTTGGGAACAAAACAATATCCGTTGCCTCTTATTGCTTTCAAAAAAATTCGAGTGTCAACATAGAACAACAGGAGTGTTGTATTTAATTTTGGAATTTTTGGGGGTTCGTTTGGACATTTTTATACATTAACTGGGTTTCCCAGGCATTGTAAGCGCATAATTCAAATTTGAACTACATGCACATTCTCCAGTACATATAAACTAGTTGAAAAATCAAATCTGTGTCCTTGGTTGAATGCTTAGGTCCCATGCAAGAAATGGGAATGAATTTCAAACACCCTGCCACCATCACTCGGCCGGAAACATTGAGATACCTGGTTTTGAAATTCTAGTAAATCCAAAACTTGTCTGAAATTCATGAAACTTGGCATGCTATCATGGAGCGGCATCAACATGCCGTGGTAAAAATTTGCCCCAGTTGGGGCAGGTTTGGGTATAAGCTTCTCACAAACCTTAGCTTCTCACAACAAGCGTGATGGTTTTGGTAGAGAATGTGCCACCATTGGGGACGAAACGATATCTGTTGCCTCTTATTGCTTTCAAAAAAATGAGTATCAACATAGAACAATAGGAGTGTTGTGTTCAATTTTGGAATTTTTTTGGGTTCGTTTGGACATTTTTATACATTAACTGGGTTTTCCAGGCATTTTATGTGCATAATTAAAATTTGAACTACATGCACATTCTCTAGTGCATACAAACTGGTTGAAAAGTCAAATATGTGTCCTTGGTTGCATGCTTAGGTCCCATGCAAGAAATGGGAATAAATTTCAAACACCCTGCCGCCGTCAGTCGGCCGCGAACATTGAGATACCTGGTTTTTAAATTCTAGTAAATCCAAAACTCGTCTAAAATTCATGAAACTTGGCATGCTATCATGGAGCGGCATCAACATGTCGTGCTAAAATTTTTGTCCCATTTCGGGCAGGTTTGGGTATAAGCTTCTCACAAACCTTAGCTTCTCATAACAAGCATGATGGTTTCTGTAGGGAACATGTCACCTTTGGGGACGAAACGATATCCGTTGCCTCTTATTCCTTTCAAAAATTTTCTAGTGTCAACATAGAGCAACAAGAGTGTTGTGTTTATTTTAGAATTTTTCGGGGTTCGTTTGGACATTTTTATACATTAACTGGGTTTTCTAGGCATTTCATGTGCATAATTCAAATTTGAACTACATGCACAAGCTCCAGTGCATATAAATTGGTTGGAAATCAAATATGTGTCCTTCGGGGCATGCTTAGGTCCCATGCAAGAAATGGGAATGAATTTCAAACACCAGGGCACTATTGATTGCCGGCAAAACATTGAGATACCTGGTTTTTAAATTCTAGTAAATCCAAAACTCTTCTGAAATTCATGAGACTTGGCATGCTATCATGAAGCGGCATCAACATGCCGTGGTGAAATTTTTTGTCTCATTTGGGGCAGGTTTGGGTATAAGCTTCTCACAACAAGTGTGATGGTTTCGGTAAGGAACATGCCACCTTTGGGGACGAAACGATATCCGTTGCCTCTTATTGCTTTCAAAAATTTAACATGAGTGTTGTGTTTATTTTTGGATTTTTTCGGGGTTTGTTTGGACATTTTTATACATTAATTGGGTGGTCTAGGCATTTCATGTGTATAATTCAAATTTGAACTACATGCACAAGCTCTAGGGCATATAAATTGGGAAATCAAATCGGTGTCCTTCGGGGCATGCTTAGGTCCCATGCAAGAAATGGGAATGAATTTCAAACACTAGGGCATTGTTGATTGCTGGCAAAATGTTGAGATACTTTGTTTTTAAATTCTAGGTAACCCAAAACTCATCTGAAATTCATGAAACTTGGCATGCTATAATGGAATGGCACCTGACATGCTGTGGTATTTTTCGTGTCCATGTTGAGAGAAGGCACACTCGAATAATAGCCAACAAAGGCATTTTGAAACAAATAGCTGCCACTGTAACATCTCAAACATTTTGTATAATTTAAATTGTGTGTGTTCTCTTAAGCATTCACGTGACGCCACACGTCACTCTTTTAATGGCTAGGAGGTGCCGTGCAGACATTTGCTTGAGCGCTTGACTAAACGGAAGGCGTGCCGACGGCTTCCCTAGGAAGCCAAGAAAAAATGTGCCGAGCAGGATTTCTGCAGCTCTTGATCACAAATGTTTTAGATAGAACACCTGTTTGCAACGTGAGAGTTATGGTCTTCCCCCTTAAGTTGAGGGAAAATCCACAGCGCAGGATTTGTGCATCCCTTCAATGCAAATGGTTGTTTTGGATGACCCGTGTGCAACCACGTACAAACAATTAGGTAAGATTTGCATATGTTATATTTTTTTTGAAGGTTAAGACAGTAGGAGAGGCTCCTACTCCATGTATATATAAATAACCAAACGAACAGTTACATGGTGATATTTACAAGGGAGTGTGTGGGGGGGAGGGGTTAGATACAAACAATTTGGTATGATTTGCATATGTTATATTGGGTATGTTGCCGTTTGTCAAACTGGAAAGATTACATTTGTTGATCTAGTAACGTTGCCATTTGTCAATCATTGTAACACTGTAATTTGCCAAAATATGCAGCTAGAAATCACTAGCACTATCTAATTTTTGCAACTAAAATTCAGTAATTAAGCATAGATTTCATTCATAGATTAAGTAGTCGTTCTTAATTTATACAAACAGTTCAACTCGATAGCTGAACCGACCAAAATTTTCCCCAATTGTTGCCAACCATGTACTGAAATAGCTAGTTCAACTATATATACTAGCTAATTTTAAGTACGTTCTACAGTTGGACCACACATCTATAGTCAGATGAACTGAACAAAATAGCTCCTAAATACTACTACTACCATGGAGGGGCTTTGTGCTACTTCCGACAGCCTCTCCTCTGCTGAGCGAGCTCAGTAAGAGGCAGAGGAGGACGAGGAGCCTACCGACGAGCTGGAGAAATGCAATACCATGCCTGCCGCTGCTGCACGTTCAATGACGCTTGCCAGCTCGAACGCCCACTGCTGCTCCAAACGATCCCTCTCGAGTTGGCCGGACTGCTCGTAGATCTCCTGATTCCCCGCCTCTGCGTCGGCGTGTGCTGCATCCATGGCTGCGGTAAGGCTCTTTGCGTTCTCGACAAGACGCTCCTCCTCCTCCTCCTGCAGGAACTCGATGTAGCACGCAAGGTCGCTGAAGCACGTGCGGGCCTCCACCTCCACCTCCCTCCTTCGGGCGGCGGTGGCGGAGTGGGTGATGATCCCAGCGGTCGACGGTGGGCTGGCGGCCACGGCGGTCAATGATGGGGTGGCGGCCACGACCACCACCTCCCGCCTTCGGGCCGTGGTGGGAGAGCGGGTGATGGCCACAGTGGCCGACAGTGGGGTGGCGGCCACGATGGCCACCTCCCTCCTTCGGGCAGCGGCGGCGGAGCGTGTGGTGGGTGTTCCGTGCACACCCAACTGGGACGCCACACACACTACACTATGCCGGGGACTGAGCCGCCGCCATGGTGTAGCCTCCCAGCTGGAGTTGTCCTCTAATGACGACGGAGTGGCTGAGCGACGATGATAGACCGGGGCCATTGGCGATTGTGGGAGAAGCACACGAGATAAGCTATAAGGAGGGAGGGGAAAATGCGACGCAGGACTCGCCGGTCGTGTGTGTTTTTATAGCAGGCCGCTAAGCATTGGGATTTTGGGGGATTTCACTGAGTCGAGCGGGAAGCTTGCGCAGGAACCTACGAGGTTGGGTGGGAATGGGCGCAAGACGAATCATTGGCACCACTATTTGGCCAAAAGAACGCCCCTGCACGCTGCGCAAGCTTGCGCTGTAAGCCGTCTGCGGAAGCGGGGTGACAAGATGTGCGACAGGGGGACGAAAGGACACGTACACATACTGTTAATACAAAAAAACATTTGCGATTTAATTACCTACTATACCCCCGTCCTGGTTTATAAGAACGATTTAACTAATAAAATATGAATGCATGTCGCCAAAGATTATATCGTTGGAGTCGTATTTGAACATAGTTTCCAGCTATACAATTTTTGTAACATGCATTAACACTTTTTTGGTTAAATTTAAGGTTATATACCAGCAAGGGTTTGCCCGCAACACACATGGCTTATTCCATCACAAATAGCTCGGATGGATCAACTGTATGCCACGTATCGCATACGCAACTCTAATCTGGTTCGTGCTTGATGTCTCCGACATCGCTCGCACAGTTTGTCTGATTTGCCACGTATCACTATGCCGGCCTCTACTCGCGTCCCTCAGCAAGCTCTGCTCGCCGTTAGGCGCTATGGCGCGCTCTGCTCGCGTTTGTCAGCGCGCTCGACTTGTGGACAGCTTTTCCTTGCGCGTTCAACTGTTATGTGCACATATATATGGTTGCTCGCCGTTACTTCATCAGGACCGGTTTGTACTAGTACCGGGCCCAAACGAGATGGGCGAATTTCGTTCCACTTTTATTTTTTCGGACATAATCCAAAACTTTGCCGCGGAGCGCTCTGCTCGCGTCCCTCCGCGCACGCTCTACCAGCGGTTGGGTGTGCGCATGATCACGTTGGGGGCCCCATATGCATGTGGTTGCGCCGCGCGCATTGCCATGCGATGTAGTTACGTGTGGCATGATGGAGTTACGCGCTGCTAATTAGAACTGCCATCAGGGCCTGCCGATATTCCTGGCCATCCGGCTTCCCCTTTAATTCCCGCGCCCATTATAACCTTAGTCTCTTTAACCTTTCGATCGCGCCCCACAACAGAACAAGCACACCCACGACGACACGTAGAGAGGGGATGTCCAGCGGCGCTCCAATGGAGTTCGGCGAGCAAAGAATGGAGACCCACGCGAGGGAGATGGATCTCTCGGTGGTGTACACCATCGACCCGGTCGTGGTGGACGACTACATCAACAGTGTTGAGCAGTTGCTTGCTCGAGACAAGTACAAGGTGGTCGGCATCGACCTCTAGTACAGCACCGGTCGTCCTGGCATAGATCAGAAGGTTGTCGTCGCCTAGTTGTGCATGGGCCATCATGTCCTCATCTACCACTACTGCATGGCCATAGAGCCTTGTGACCATTTCAACAGGTTTGTCAACAGCTGTAACATCCCAAATTTTCAATTTGGAATGTTATACATTAGATCATCATGCATATCTTATTTTCTTGCATTTCGGTCGATCCTAGAAATTTCACGCAACTCAAGGACCTTCGGAGAGAGTTGGAGATTTCGTTATTTTCATATTTGAGAGTTTTCTCGAATTTGAAAAGAGGATCATTTGATTTATTTATTTCATCTTCAAACAATTTTCCGATATCAAAAAAAATATAAGAGAGGGAATAATATGACTTTCCCAAAATTGAGGAAAAATGAAGATTTAATAAATAGATCAAGTTTTGGTTTTTTCGGAGTTTATTTGCATTTTATTTGGATAGGGAAAAATGCGTGTTTTCAAAAATTGCATTTTAGGTTCGTAGAAAAGTTCGTTTTGTTCGACTCATTTTTAGGAGTCGGGGAAAATTTACTTTAGATTTTTCGGAGATCGTTTAGTTAGTTTTGTTTTGTTTTTCTGCGCGCGAAATCAGTTAAAAGAAAAGGAGCCAGGCCAGCCGGGCCAAGGCCCAAGCCAGCCGGCCGGCCGCCCCAGCCTCCCAGTCGCGCGCGTGCGCCAGGAACCAGCCAGGCCACCGCCTCGCCTTGCTCTAGCCGAATCCTTTTAGGATTCTAGGGTAGCCCCCTCCCCTTTCCTTTGTTTCGTTTTCCTTTTTCCTCTCTTTTTCTTGTCCCCTACCCCAAGTAATCTCTCCCCTCACCAATATAAATACCCCACACCCCCCCTCTCCTCACACCAAAAACCCAAACCCCCTCTCCTCCCCAAGCCGCGCCCCACCCCGCGCCCCTCACCCGTCGCCGCCGCCCCTATAGCGCCGCCGCCGCCGCCCTAGCATGCCGCCGTCGCCACCGTCGCCCCGCCTCGCCGGAGGTAGCCCCGCACCTCTCTTTTTCTTCCCCGCGGTTCGGTTCTTTTAAAAGAAACCGTTCCGGTTTTCTTTTCCGGTTTTTCTCTCCGATTCTTCGTTTCGGTTTCTTTTCCGAAACCCTAGATCGGATTTCCGTTTTCTTTTTCGGATTCTTTTCCGAAAACCCTAGATCGGTTTTCGTTCTTCTTTCGGACCGTTTGTCTCAACGAACGTGATCACCGATTCTTTCCCGGTTAATGACGTCCGTTCGTTTAACCGTTCTTCGTTTTCTTTTCGTCGGATTTATTCCGCGATCGTGATCTCAGATCCGATCTTCGTTCTAGTTTATCTTCTCGCCCGTTTATCGGAATCAGGTGATTCAAGCGCCTGGAGTTTCGTTTTGAAATCGCCGTTCCGTCTAATCAACTTAAACAAGTTTTTGCTACGGTAAAATTTGACCTAGTTTCAACTTGCTAGAACCGAGTTGTTTTTCCGCCGTTCGTTTTCGGTTTCTTTGTTCGGTTCCTTCTTTCTTTGCAACCGGAATTCTTAAGTTGAACCTTCTGGTTCATTCTCTCATTCGAGTTTTACTTGTGCATTAGATGAGTACTTATTGCGTGGTTACTATTGTTTGCTTATGATAGATTGACCGGAGTGTGACGAGTAGATCTATCACGAGTTTTGAGTGCGAATCATCTTCATCAACATTGCAGGCAAGTTCACACTTTGATCATACCTTTTCTACAACCCAGTTTTATTGCATTAGATCAATCCTCACACATTGCATGATTAGGATCTAATTAAACTGTGGGATGGGAAGTAGATGAGGTAGTACCTATTACCTGTATTATTATGAAACCTTTGGGAGTTACTTCTACGTTTGCTTATTATGCCATGCTATGCTAGTAGACGTGGATTGGGTGAGTGATATCCATGACAGATGTGAGTTGATAATTTTAATGGTTTATTTAAGGTGGCAACATAAAGACACATCTGGGTGGATTGAGGCACCTGATGTCTATCAGGACTTGCCTGTTTTTTTTGGACCGCCACCCAGGCTCAAAGGGATCATAAGATAATTCATGCTAGAAACTTCCGTGTGCAGCCACATGCTACTATGGGCTCTGGCATAGTTGACTAAGTTGTGCGAACTCTTACGGGGTGGACTAGCAGATGTAGGGGTTGTAGGTGGTACGGTCTACCCCACATGTAAGGTGCTAGCGCTTCTGAAAGACTGTGTCTCGGTCATCCGTTTCTCAAACACCATGTAGTGCGAGAAAACAAACGGAGGCGATCGAGTCTTGTGGGGAAAAGTGCGCAAACCTCTGCAGAGTGTACAAACTAATCATGATTAGCCGTGTCCCCGGTTATGGACAACTTGAGTATCTAGTACTTGAATATCATGTGAATCTCATCACGTTACTTCTAATTAATGTTGTTGGGTTTTAATTATTTTTAATTGGGATTGAGAATGCTGTCAACCATTCTCAATGTTTAACAACCACCATGATAGTTAAATAAACTTATTCCTTTGCAGTAGGGAAAAATTGGCTTTACGTAAAAACCTTATAACCATAGAGCTTTCCACCAGCCAAATATGCATATAGTGGTAGCCATTGTTCATCATTTTCTCTATGGTGTGAATTTGCCAGTACATTCAATGTACTGACCCGTTTCGGCTGCAACGTCTTATGTTGCAGGTTTCTTACGACGAGTAAGTGATACGTTAGGGTTACGATTTCTACACTCAACTTTGCCGTTGGTGTTGATGGGAATCCACAACCTTGTTGCTTCCGCTATTTGGATTGAGGTAATAGTATTTACGTTACTTTATACATGTGATTTACCTCTGTTATAAATCCTTCGAGTACTGTGTGTGTTAGCATACCGAACCAGGGATGACACGTAAGCACAGAGACTTGACCCATTCGGGTCGGGTCGCTACAAGATGGTATCAGAGCACATGTTGACTGTAGGACGTGACCCTAGAAACTGGCAAGCCCATAGCAAAGATTTTTCTCTACAACTTTCCCTTTCAAAAAGAACTTTTACCTCTCTTCTTTTCTGAGCTTATTCAAAAATTCCTTTTTAGTGAGACTATACCTTTTTCCCCTTTTTGACCACTCGAAGATTCCACTGATGAGACCACTCCAAGATGTACAAGATATCGGACAACTAAGACCACTTCGGAATGAAGAGTATTTTTTGTGCATATGAATAATGAAAACTACAATGGTTGAAGACCGAAGACAAGTAGAATTTGAAGGCTCTGAAGAATTCCCAGATTTATATGACCTAGGAAGGCTACCCTTATGGAACTTGGCAGACTATGGAAGTTGTCAATAACCGAGATCAAGGTGTATCGGAGAAAGACTGAAACAAGGAGTATGAGAACTCGAAGTTTTGTCAAGGAAAACCCTAAGGCAGGAGATATCAACTATGGCAAGATAGCTCATGGGAATGACAAGAGCAGAAACACGGTTATCCGTGATGTCATCGCCCGCTGATGCTATTGTCACCATGCTGAGTTAAGGATGCATGTCATCAGAATGGATTTGATGGAAGAAGGCTGATGGAGCGCCTATTAGTAAGATGAAGTTTAACCTTAGCCGGTGTATCACCAGGATCTGGAGTAGTACATCAAGAAGTTTAAGGTGGAGCTCCATGAAAGCATATTAGACAAGGAAGCATTTCGTGAAGAACTCAGGAACCAAAAGCTGAAAGTAGCCAAGCTGGAGGAGCACAACCTCGAGATACCGGAGATTCATTAAGAACCGAAGGACAGCAGGATCATGGTTCATGTCAAGGATGTTGAAACCTGGAAGTTTGAAATGCAGCTCTAGAAATATTAAAGGAGATCACGAGAGACTTCGCATCAACATAGTTGATCTGTCAAAAGAACTTAAGAAAGACAAGCATGATCGGAAGAAGCCATTGGAGGCATGAATAAGGCTTGAAGAGTTGATGATTTATTGACCTTTAGAAGACCAAACCCCTGTTATATACCTACGTTAGATGCGATGTTTGTGAGCTGTCCTTTGTTTGATGTTTTTTCCGACAGCCACAAATAAAATCTGTCTTTTCAAAACTTTTGTTTGTATTGTGTGTATCCCTCTCTATCTCTCTTATCTCACCCCAAAAACCCATGGACCTAATAGAGGATGAATGGAGATGAGCTTGTATTTTCTGGACCGATGAGTCAATTGGAGACAGACCGATGGATTCAGAACATGGAGGATCATATGGAGAACAACCCTATAGTCGGAAAGGATATGGCCCAGTATGCTCTTCAATGCTTTGAAAGAGGTGCTGCTACTTGGTGGAGGATGTACCAAACCATCAATGGATGGCAAGGAGTAACCACTTGGAAAGAATTTAAGTTGACTTTGCTAAAGTCACAGTTTGTGTCCCAGAAGTTGAAGCCTTATGGAAAAGACATGAAGAAACCTTGTGCATGCAAGATTTGTGGAGAAATTGGACACAACCATAAAGAACACAAGGATGAATGCCCTAATTGTGAAGGAAGTCACCCAGCTGAAGAATGCCCAACTAGGCAGATCACTTGTTTCTTGTGTGAAGGGACTACCCACTATCCTGCTCAGTGTCACATTTACCCCTTGGTACAAAGAACCATCCAGCAGAAGGAAGAAGCAATGAAAGGAGCTCTTATGGAAAGTTTAGAAGAACCTGTGATGAAGAAAGAGGTGGAGCACACACCCAAAGAAGAACCAATTAAACCATGCACCAAGTCTTGCTATTCATGTGGAGAAGAAGGACACATCTCCCAAAATTGTATGAATGGGGATCTAGTAGAATTCGCCCTATAGTGAGTCGTATTACAATTCACTGGCCGTCGTTATACAAGTCGTGATTGGTATGAAAGGTCCAGAAAGAGAAACCGATTGGATTCCAGGAAGGATCTGAGTCATGTCACCTGTTATGGGTGCAAGGAGTCAGGGCACTACCACAACAATTGCCCAAAAAGGAAGCCAAGGACCCAAGTAGGCTATATAATCACAAGGAAACCTCGATACTTGTCAGAAGTAATATGTTTTAGTTGTAATAAAGAAGGGCACTTTGCCAGAGATTGTCCGAAGGAGAAGGAGACTTGTGATAAGTAGTTGAGTTTGTAACAGAAGAAATATAGTCGTAGTAGTGAGAACATTTTTCCTTTATATTGAGGTGTTGAGTTGAGGCCTGTAATGGAGAAGCCAGAGATTGAAATCATTTGAGAATGAATAAAGTAGCATCGTTGGTACTGATATGGATTTTATGAGTTGTTATTCTATGAAGAAGGATTTTGACCATTTTTGAGAATAAAAGAAATATGGTCTATGGAAGGTTTGTGCATTTTAAGGGTGGTAGTACCCTGTAGTGGAATTTCGGACAAAATGAACACGAGTTTTGTCTCGATATGTTTGATACCCCAAGAGTGTGTGGGATGAAGTTGGAGACCGACAGTTGTTTGGACCAACTGTGATCAAGGAGTCAGAAGAGAATGTTAAGTTGATTTGAGATAGACTGAAAGTAGCTCAGTCCAGGTAGAAGAGTTATGTAGACTCAAAAACCCAAGGAGGTAGTCTATGAAAGTTGGAGATAGAGCATGTCTTCGTGTGACCCTTCTGCGAGGAGTTAAAACAATTTGGAGTTAAGTGACAGTTAGCCCCGAGATTTGTAGGACCATACCGAGTTTTGGAGCGTATGAGAGAAGTGGCCTACAAGTTTGAGTTACCCGAAGGACTGTCAGGAGTTCATGATGTGTTTCACATTTCCCAGTTGAAGAAGTGCCATGCAGAGATGGCCAATATTCCCCTGTAAGGACGCTTGACCGCGGAAAGGATAATGATGTTCCACGAAGTGGAATATGGACTTCATAAGTATAAGTTTTTATCTCGGTATGAGGGATATCCCACAAGGATGAAGAGATGAATTACTATTGGATATAAAGGAGGTATGATGTCGGAAATATGGATCAATGAAAATTCCATGATGAGTCTGAGTAATCATGTCCTAGTTTTGGTGCCAATAGAAGGAAGAAGACAATACAATTGGATGGATTCTAAGTATGCTAGGAAGCTGGAAGTTGGATGTTGGAATAATGATAAGTTGCCCGATGATAAGTTCAAGGACCACAAGTGATGAGGTGTGCCATAACCCACAGGCCCCAGGACCTGCCAAGAAGCAAGCACATTCTTGCTGAAGGAAAAACCCTGGAAGTGGATATACCTTTGTCGACAGACAATCTTATAGGAGTAACGCAAAATCTGAGAGTTGTGAAGGAAACGATAGATGTTTGTTTGGCTTGCAGAATCTATGGATATATCCGAACTTGTTTCGTCGACAAGAGAAATTCTGCAATGCTTTTGAGGATGACCGAGTGTTACAATGCGAGATTCGCTAAACCGTATACAAGGTAATGATTTGGGTGCGGGATGGATTGATCACCATACCGACTTACTCTTATTATTCGTCTTGCTATATGGAATGGCAAATCTGAGTGACTTACCTATAGTAGAGAGACGACGATATTAAACCTTGTTAAACCTTAGAATGGTATAGGTATTTTTTCCCTTGTACAAGGCAGCTTTGTCAACCGTAGGTTATACGGTGAGGATCAACCAGACCCATTTCCTGTAGGAGAAACCATAAATTGTTGACCACCATGAGATATCGATAGTTGTTTAGTTTTGGCGCTAGACCCGTCAGCTAAGAAGACCCAATCTCGGAATAATCTTACTAAGAGGAAATGACAGAAGAATTGAGTAAAAGGTTATGCCACTACCTGAAGAGCCTAGAGAAGGAATTATCCTTACGATCTGAGAAGACGGCACTGTCAAGAATAAGGATGGAGTATATGAGTTTTGATGAAACCGTAACAATGATTTTAAGGGTGGTAGCACCCCAGACGCCGTGTGATGATCGATGGATTTTGAGAAGACACCCAAACCCTAACCTTTTCTTGCTAGCCTCTCCGAATCTCGACGACGAGATTCCTTTTAAGGGTGGTAGGTTTGTAACATCCCAAATTTTCAATTTGGAATGTTATACATTAGATCATCATGCATATCTTATTTTCTTGCATTTTGGTCGATCCTAGAAATTTCACGCAACTCAAGGACCTTCGGAGAGAGTTGGAGATTTCGTTATTTCCATATTTGAGAGTTTTCTCGAATTTGAAAAGAGGATCATTTGATTTATTTATTTCATCTTCAAACAATTTTCCGATATCAAAAAAAATATAACAGAGGGAATAATATGACTTTCCCAAAATTGAGGAAAAATGAAGATTTAATAAATAGATCAAGTTTTGGTTTTTCCGGAGTTTATTTGCATTTTATTTGGATAGGGAAAAATACGTGTTTTCAAAAATTGCATTTTATGTCCGTAGAAAAGTTCATTTTGTTCGACTCATTTTTAGGACTCGGGGAAAATTTACTTTAGATTTTTCGGAGATCGTTTAGTTAGTTTTCTTTTGTTTTTTTGTGCGCGAAATCAGTTAAGAAAAAGGAGCCAGGCCAGCCGGGCCAAGGCCCAAGCCAGCCGGCCGGCCGCCCCAGCCTCCCAGCCGCGCGCGTGCGCCAGGAACCAGCCAAGCCGCCGCCTCGCCTTGCTCTAGCCGAATCCTTTTAGGATTCTAGGGTAGCCCCCTCCCCTTTCCTTTGTTTTGTTTTCCTTTTTCCTCTCTTTTTCTTGTCCCCTACCCCAAGTAATCTCTCCCCTCACCAGTATAAATACCCCACACCCCCCCTCTCCTCACACCAAAAACCCAAACCCCCTCTCCTCCCCAAGCCGCGCCCCACCCCGCGCCCCTCACCCGCCGCCGCCGCCCCTATCGCGCCGCCGCCGCCCTAGCACGCCGCCGTCGCCACCGTCGCCCCGCCTTGCCGGAGGTAGCCCAGCGCCTCTCTTTTTCTTCCTCGCGGTTCAGTTCTTTTAAAAGAAACCGTTCCGGTTTTCTTTTCCGGTTTTCTCTCCGATTCTTCGTTTCGTTTTGTTTTCCGAAACCCTAGATCGGATTTCCGTTTTCTTTTTCGGTTTCTTTTCCGAAAACCCTAGATCGGTTTTCGTTCTTCTTTCGGACCGTTCGTCTCAACGAACGTGATCACCGATTCTTTCCCGGTTAACGACGTCCGTTTGTTTAACCGTTCTTCGTTTTCTTTTCGTCGGATTTATTCCGCGATCGTGATCTCAGATCCGATCTTCGTTTTAGTTTATCTTCTCGCCCGTTTATCGGAATCAGGTGATTCAAGTGCCTGGAGTTTCGTTTCGAAACCGCCGTTCCGTCTAATCAACTTAAACAAGTTTTTTCTACGGTAAAATTTGACCTAGTTTCAACTTGCTAGAACCGAGTTGTTCTTCCACCGTTTGTTTTCGGTTTCTTTGTTCGGTTCCTTCTTTCTTTGCAACCGGAGTTCTTAAGTTGAACCTTCTGGTTCGTTCTCTCGTTCGAGTTTTACTTGTGCATTAGATGAGTACTTATTGTGTGGTTACTATTGTTTGCTTGCGATAGATTGACCGGAGTGTGACGAGTAGATGTATCACGAGTTTTGAGTGCGAATCATCTTCATCAACATTGCAGGCAAGTTCACACTTTGATCATACCTTTTCTACAACCCAGTTTTATTGCATTAGATCAATCCTCACACATTGCATGATTAGGATCTAATTAAACCGTGGGATGGGAAGTAGATGAGGTAGTACCTATTACCTGTATTATTATGAAACCTTTGGGAGTTACTTCTATGTTTGCTTATTATGCCATGCTATGCTAGTAGACGTGGATTGGGTGAGTGATATCCATGACAGATGTGAGTTGATAATTTTAATGGTTTATTTAAGGTGGCAACATAAACACACATCTGGGTGGATTGAGGCACCTGATGTCTATCAGGACTTGCCTGTTTTTTTTTGGACCGCCACCCAGGCTCAAAGGGATCATAAGATAATTCATGCTAGAAACTTCCGTGTGCAGCCACATGCTACTATGGGCTCTGGCATAGTTGACTAAGTTGTGCGAACTCTTACGGGGTGGACTAGCAGATGTAGGGGTTGTAGGTGGTACGGTCTACCCCACATGTAAGGTGCTAGCGCTTCTGAAAGACTGTGTCTCGGTCATCCGTTTCTCAAACACCATGTAGTGCGAGAAAACAAACGGAGGCGATCGAGTCTTGTGGGGAAAAGTGCGCAAACCTCTGCAGAGTGTACAAACTAATCATGATTAGCCGTGTCCCCGGTTATGGACAACTTGAGTATCTAGTACTTGAATATCATGTGAATCTCATCATGTTACTTCTAATTAATGTTGTTGGGTTTTAATTATTTTTAATTGGGATTGAGAATGCTGTCAACCATTCTCAATGTTTAACAACCACCATAGTTAAATAAACTTATTCCTTTGTAGTAGGGAAAAATTGGCTTTACGCAAAAACCTTATAACCATAGAGCTTTCCACCAGCCAAATATGCATATAGTGGTAGCCATTGTTCATCATTTTCTCTCTGGTGTGAATTTGCCAGTACATTCAATGTACTAACCCGTTTCGGGCTGCAGCGTCTTATGTTGCAGGTTTCTTACGACGAGTAAGTGATACGTTAGGGTTACGATTTCTACACTCAACTTTGCCGTTGGTGTTGATGGGAATCCACAACCTTGTTGCTTCCGCTATTTGGATTGAGGTAATAGTATTTACGTTACTTTATACATGTTATTTACCTCTGTTACAAATCCTTCGTGTACTGTGTGTGTCAGCATACCGATCCAGGGATGTCGGGGGACTAATCCACGAACACCTATGGGACCGGCGGACCGAGTCCCTTTCGGTTCGGCGGGGGCGGAGGTCGTGCAAAGAGCGGATCAAGGCGAAGCACACGAGCAGTTTACCCAGGTTCGGGCCGCATGAATGCGTAAAACCCTACTCCTACTTTGTGGTTTGTATTGAGTTCTTGCTCGGGAGCGCGGAGTGCTACAGTACACATCAGCAGGTAACGAGACCGAGCGTGAGTGTTCTGTTTTTTTGAACCCCCCCCCCCTACGTTGCGCATGGGCCTCCTTTTATATGCTCAAGGGGTCACCGATAGGTGGCAACGGAGACAAAGGGTAAAAAAGAAAAGGGGATGCGGTAGGTACAGCTACCTGCTACAGTGTATCATACCTAACCCTGACAGCAGGGGACAAGGGTATTAAATGCCCGTCTGTGTCGCCTAAACAGTGCAAAAGGGACCGTCAGGAACGCCACCGCTCGCCACGATGGCAATCTTGTCAGCGCCGCTTGCCACCGCTCACTGCTGGCTGCACAGCCGCCCACCACGCATGCCTGGAAGGGTCCCAGAGCGACACGTTGGTGGATGTGCTGGAGCGCGGGCACAGAGTGGTGGTTTTCCGCGACAAGCGCCTTGCCGCAGTCGTTTTCTTGTCGCGTCCGGGAGCTTGTCGCTCACCGGGCCTTGTCGGGACGTGTGGCGCGCCGCGGAAAGTTCCTTGAGATGCCTTGGGTGGCCTTCCTGGCAAGCTCCTCTTGCCGGGGTCTTGAGGTGCCTTGGTTGGCCTTCTCAGCAAGCTCCTCTTGCCGGGGTCTTGACTTGGATACTTTGTTCTTGAATGGCTCCAAAGGAACCACGGAGGACTTTGGCGGTCACCCGGCAAGCCTTGCCGCGGGATGCTACGACTTCCCGTGCACAAGTTCGGGATACTAGGGTACCCCTACTCTAGTACACCGACAGGAGCCCCCGGGCCTAGGCCATACACGGTGCCGAGCGCTGTTGGGCCAGGCCCAAAACAGGGCACGGGCACGGCCTAGGTTACGCCGTATCTTTCTCCGTATCCACCGCGCCCTCCCCGAACGGCACGCGTTGAATGCGGCGTCGTGGGAGAGATCGTGGGTGGTTACTTTATTCGGAAATGCGGAACGTCCGCCCCCTCCCTCCTTATAAGCAGGGGAAACAGGGGCAGTTCGCACATTTGTCAGTTGTTGCTCCAATCTCAGAAATCTCCGCTGCTCCCTTGTCTTCTCAAAGTCGAAAGAGAGCAGCGCTCCGCCCCCCATCGCCACCAGCACCACCAACGCCGTCGACCTCCTCCACCACTTCCGCCATGGCTCCAAAAGCCGACAAGGGGAAGGTTGTGAAGTCGACCGAGGCGCAGCGGCTTGCGGCGCTGCGGAAGGAGCAGGCAGTCTTCCCCCCCCAGGCTCGCCGCGAAGGAGCTGAGGGAGAACTACTACCTCTTCTGGTCGACGGGGACGCGGGCGCACCCGCGCACGAAGGTACTTCCCGCCGCTGCTTGGAAGAAGGCTCCGAACGGATACCCTTTTTTTTGCCTTGTTCTTCTACTGCGGGCTCTGCCCGCCCTTCTCTGAATTCTTTTGCGATATCATGGACACCTACGGGTTCCACCTCCTTGACTTCACCCCCAATGCCGTTCTGACCATGGCAGTTTTCGCGCATCTCTGCGAAAACTTTGTCGGAGTCCATCCCAATGTAGCCCTCTTTCACCATTTCTTTATACCCCGGGTAGAGAGAGGAGAGCCTTTATCTGGCGGAATCGCCTGGATCTCAAGGGCCGGCAAGAAGGAAACTTATCTGGAGGGAGAGTTCCGCGGCAAGTGGGAGGAATGGAGAGCAGACTGGTGCTAGATTGACGAGGAGAACCTGCGGCCGTTTACCACCCGGCGCGAAACCCCAGTAGCACGCGGGAGCGATTGGAGTGACGTGGCCCCTGAAGACGACAGGCTGAAGATTGCTGTCACCCAGATCCTGCGCCTCGGGCTTGCTGGGCTCACTGTAGGCGCTGTTGGCGCAGATTTTCTTCGCCGCCGCATCGCCCCCTGCAGGAACGGGGAGGCCCGCCTGGGAGTTCAAGAATGCGGCAAATATCATGAGGCTGCGCCCGGGCCTCAACTTCAACTTCACTGTCCTGGAGCTCAACGCGATGCTCCAGGAGCTGTTCAAGTACGACCCCCAACATCCCGAAGTCTTCAGGTTGCCGGGGGGTGTCGTTCCGTTGTGCAACAATTCCTCGTTCGACCGCATCCGGGCAATGATGCTGCAGTGCGACTTGCACGGGATTGTCCCAACTTGGCAAGAGCCTGTGGACGACGTCGTGCAGCAATTCTTTGATGGCTTGGTAGAAGTGGCGATCCGCCCCGACGAGAAGGACGGCCTTACCTGCGACACCACCGATGAGGAGATGACGCGCATCGCCACCAGGCTGGAAGAGGCGGCGGCAGCCGCAGCCGCGTGCGTATTTGGATTCACCGTGGAGGAGGCAGATGCAGCAGAGGCGGGAAGCCGTGCCGAGCGAGCGGAGCGCGTCGGCGAGAAAGAACTTGCCGGGCATGGCGCCGGGTCGAGCGAGCCCGCCAAGGATACGAGCGGCTCACTGGAGATCAACTCGTCTTCCACCTCATCTTCAGACAGCTCGCCGCAAGCAGAGCCTCCATCTCCACCAAGAAGGCGCCTCCGCAAGGCCGGGGAGGTAGCGGAGCGGCAGACGAGTCAACAGCCGCCGCGCCGCGCAACATGCTCCACCGCGGCAAGCACCGTTGCCGCGGGAGCATCTCACGCTGCAGCGGCAACTGGAGCGGGGTCCTCCCGGACCACCGCTTCTGCTCTTGCCACTTCTCATGCCGCGACGACAGCTGGAGCGGGGTCGTCGTAGACCACCGCCGCTGTTCCCGCCAAGCGGTCAAGGGAAGCCACTCCTCCGCCTCCTCGCGCCAGACGTGAACCGGACTTCGACTTCTCCGTGTTCAGCTCCGACGAGGAAGAAGAAGAAGAGTAAGATCTTCTTGTTGTACTTGTAGTTCTTCGATTCTTGCTGTTTTGTCTTGTATCTCACTTGCTTTACTCTAAACTTATTCCTTTTCAGGACTCTGGCCCAGAGAGCAGCGAAGAGAGCCAAGGCCCCGGTGATTATCATCGAGGATGAACCAACGGCGACAGCGGGGGGTGCACCCGAGACAACCTTGCCGGACCCGGCAACTTTTCTCCAGAGCAGCCCCCAGCGTAAGTATCAGGTTTGCTTTCTGCTGTGAGGCGCACATGGATACTCTGTCTTTCCTGATATCTGACTGCTGGTCTGTGTAGGAGAAGAGCAGCCCCACCAGGAGCCAAGGGAGAATCCTCCGGCAAGGGAGAGCTTTCCGGTAAGGGAGAAGTCTCCGGCAAGGGAGAGTTCTCCGGCAAGGGACAGCACCAGCGGACCCCCGACGGCGGAGACCACGACTGGAGAACCCGGTACAGGTAATCCTTTCGCTGCAAGACTTCCCTTGGGTTCTTCTTCTTTTGATCTTCTTAGGTTTTTGCTTGACTCTTCTCCCTTTTCCGGCTGTCAGACCCATCCGCTACGGAGCCGATGGAGACCAAGGTTGTCGCTGAAGAAGCAGCCGGTGCTGACGATCCCGCCGGCGCAGAGGCCGCCAAGGCTGCCGCTGCAGCAACTGGTGAGGGGTCTGGCGATCGTACTGACGACCCTGAGGCCGCAGGAGCGCCAGGTGCTACGTCGACCGCCGACCCGTCCGTCGCTGCCGCAGCGCCAGGCTCTGAAGAGCCCCAGCCAGGCGTCTATTTGAAGGCCGGCGATGGCGTCTTCATCAACCTCCCCTGGGCGTCAAGCTCCAGGGCGCCGGTCGAGGGAGAGATCTTCGACGGGGAGGTGCTCGCCTCTGCTGGGCTGACGCTGGCTGACGCGCCGAGCAGCAGCAGCAACGAGTCTGAGGAGGAGCGGCTGCTGCGGAAGCTGGTGTCGCTCTACCGCGCGCGGCAAGCAAAGCTAGAATCCCGCGAGGCGCTTGTCGCGAAGGCGGGAGCAGACATCGAGAAGCGCGCGGAGGAGCTCGGGGGTTTCCACCAAGAAGCCCTCCGGTCCCTGGCGGAGGAGCGGGAGCAGCTCGCCGAAGCGCAGAAGGCCTTCCTCCTCAAGAAGGCCGAAGGCAGAGAGCAACAGCGGCTTGCCGCTGAGAAGCTGTCTGCGCAGGAAGGCGAGCTGGCGCAGCGGAATGTCAACCTTGACGCCCACGAGGAGGAGCTTGCCGCGCGCGAGCGAACATTCGGCGGAGCCCTCAAGCAAGCAGAAGATGCTGCCGCAGCCGCCGAAGCCGCCAAGAAGGAGCTGGAGGCGAAGGTGGCGCAGCTGGAGGCCGATCTCGCCGAGAAGGGCAAAGAGCTCAGCGCCGCCATGGACTCCAACGCGGATCTTGAGTTGAAGCTGACAACTTTGACCAAGACGCTGGACGGCGCCAAGGAACAGTAGGCGGCGTTGAAAGAAGAGATCAAGGCCGACAAGGTGCTACTGGAGAGTGTTGCCACCACCCAGAATGCTTTCAGGGAGACTGTGGAGCACTGGACGGAGAGTCTTGTGAATGCTGCCACAGACATTGACAGGGAGTTGGCGCAGCTGGGGATGGAGGACCTCGGGTATCCCTCCGACGAGAACCTCCAACCCAGCGCCAAGCTCGTCTTGTTCTTCAAAGGCGTGGCGACGGCCCTTCAGCGGCTCCGGGAGAAGATCCCAAAGCAGCTGGCCGACGAGTCGCGCAAGATCTACGCGGGAGCTCTTAAGAAAGTGTTGGTGAAGGTGGCCTTCCGCAATCCGGGCCTCAACCTCACCAACGTCCTCAAGACCCTGCCGCCTGATGCTGATCTGGAGGCGCTCAAGACCCTTGTCGCACCCATTGTGGACAAGGTGAGCGGGATCAAGAGGATCGAAGGCGATCGCGTAGACTAGGCCGCCCGTTTCTTCTTTTCTTGTCGCTGTCCGCCATGTTATGAAAACAATCTGTTAGAGCCGCGACAAGCTATCTTCGTAATATAACTCTATTCTGGGTAATAATTGCAATGTTATTCCCTTTACTTGATTCCTCCCTTTGTATGTTTTTGCCCTATGCTTTTACGGAACTTGCCGGTGTAGGCACCTTAGCCGCAAGCGCTGAGTGCGGAACGTCAGCAGCCTGCTGGCGGTGCCGTTACCGACAAGAAACCTTGTCGCAACTAGTTGCAGCTCACTTAAGTTGTTGAGCGGACTCGAAACAAAGTAAGGGCGCAACTAGCTACGAGTTGGTTCCTCCGCGCACAGGTTTTCCATACAAAGTGCGGTCGTTCAAGGGAGATAACTTAAAAATTTTAAAAATCTGATTGCTCAAACTTTGGCAACTTAGCTTTTCTGTTGTTTGCTTCCCGGCAAGGCGAAACTTTCTTGAACGACGCCTGGTCCATACCATTATCTTCTCCTTCCCCCCCCCCCCCGGCAAACTTGTGGGCGAGGGAACCTTCTTTTCCTTGAGAAAAAAGAAAGAAGAGAAAATAAAGATATGGAGCCTTACGGCTCGTTATTGCTTACCGGGGAGTAGGTGCTGCACAAAGTGTCAGATAACACATGCAAAAAATAGAAAGCATGAAATTGACAAGATGTGCGAAGCACATGAGCTTTACTTATGCACGGGGTCTGCGCCCGGCTTTGTACAAAGGATTACATGCTGCAGCGGCAAGACTTGTACAAAAGGTGGTTGCCAGAACAGGTTTCGGCAACCGCGCCTTACGGGTAAAACTTACGAAGATGCTCAATGTTCCAGGAGTTGCTCACCAGAATGGCATCTTCGGTCTCAAGGCGGACAGCGCCAGGCCTAGTGACTCGTTTCACCCGGTAAGGGCCTTCCCACTTCGGCGTCAACTTGTTGGAATTCTTAGCGGACTGAACATGCCGAAGAACAAGGTCGCCTTCCTCGAAACTTCTGGCATTAACTTTGCGGCTATGGTAGCAGCGCAAAGCTTGCTGGTAGCGAGCAGCTCGCACAGCAGCCTGAAGATGGTCTTCCTCAAGGAGCAGCGCGTCATCTTGTCGCAGCTGCTCTTGCTCAAGCTCATCATAAGCGAGCACTCGAGGTGACCCGTATACGAGTTCCGTGGGGAGAACTACTTCTGCTCCATAGACTAGAGCGAAAGGTGTCTGTCCAGTGGCTCGATTTGGCGTCGTTCTGATTGACCAAAGAACCACCGGCAGCTCCTCGATCCAGTTTCTTCCGCACTTGTGCAGCCTGTCGAAAGTTCTGGTCTTGAGCCCACGCAGCACTTCAGCATTTGCCCTCTCCGCTTGACCGTTGCCTCTCGGGTGAGCAACAGAAGCGAAGCAGACCTTGGCGCCAAGATCTTGGACGTACTGCATGAAGGTGCGGCTCGTGAATTGCGTACCGTTGTCGGTGATTATCCTGTTAGGGATCCCGAAGCGGCAAACAATCGACCTGAAGAACTTGACTGCTGACTGTGCTGTCACCTTCCTCACTGGTTCCACTTCCGGCCACTTTGTGAACTTGTCGATTGCAACGTACAAGTACTCAAAGCCCCCGACTGCTCGGGGAAAGGGGCCGAGAATGTCGAGCCCCCAGACCGAAAATGGCCAGGATAAAGGGATCGTCTGGAGAGCTTCAGCTGGTTGGTGTATCTGCTTGGAATGGAACTGGCACGCTTCACACTTGGTTACTTGTGCAGTTGCATCCTGGAGGGCTGTCGGCCAAAAGAAACCTTGCCGGAACGCTTTGTCGACAAGTGCTCTTGCGCCAATGTGGTGACCACATATGCCTCCATGTATATCTGCCAACAGCTTTTTGTCCGTCTTCCCGGTGAATACACTTCAATTTCACACCATTGAGTCTTCTTCTATACAGTGTCTTGTAGACAAACTAGTACATACTTGACTGCCGGGCTACTCTTTTCGCTTCTTCTTGCTCTTCGGGAAGTTCTCCTGTTTGAAGGAAACGGACAATCTGTTGCGCCCATGCTGGAGCTTGTGGCTCGACAACAATGATAAAGGCAAATTTGCTGCTGCGGGAACATCCGCTTCTACGGCGAGAACCTGCACCTCTGCCGGAGCTTGACGCTCCCCGGCAAGCTTGCCGGAGCAAAACTTGTCGGGAGCTTCTGCTTCAACGGAACAAACCCTAGGGCTTGCCGGAGCAGACTGCTCCTCAGCGCCTTTGGCGTTGATCTTAGGGACCTTCTTGGCGGCGGCTTCGGGAAGCTCTGCCGGAAAATAGTCACCAGAAATCAACTTCCTCTTCTTGCTCTGTCCAGTTGATGGCGTTACGGACGGTTGAGTCAGCTTGAGCACAAAGATCCCTGGTTCCACAGGTAACTTAAGTGCGGCGCACTTTGACAGGCCATCAGCAATAGCGTTCTGAGCTCTTGGAACATGCTCCATCTGTAGGCCGTCAAAGTGCTCTTCTAGCTTTCTCACTTCATCGACGTAGGCTTCCATCAACGGACTTTGATAGCTCTTGTTCACTTGGCGGACGACAAGCTGCGAGTCACCCCTGACAATGAGCTTCTTGATCCCAAGGTCTACCGCGATCTTGAGGCCGGCAAGCAAGCCTTCATACTCTGCAGTATTGTTAGTTGCTTGCTCCTTGGGAAAGTGCATCTGGACTACGTACTTGAGGTGCTCTCCGGTGGGTGCGACAAGCAGCACGCCAGCACCGTCGCCTTGCAGCGAAAAGGCACCATCAAAGTACATGAGCCACTCTTTGCTTGCTTCCTCGACGGGGATGCTCGTTTCTGGAATTTCTTCATCTGGTGTTGGCGTCCATTCTGCTATGAATTCTGCCAATGCTCTGCTTTGGATAGTTGAAGTACTCTCAAACTTGAGGCCAAAGCTTGACAGTTCCAGTGCCCACTCAACAATCCTGCCTGTCGCTTCTGGATTCTGTAGTATCCTCTTCAGCGGAAAGCGAGTGACAACTGTGATCTCATGTGCTTGGAAGTAATGGCGCAGCTTTCTCGAGGCCATGAGAAGGCCGAAAAGCAATTTCTGCATGCCAGAGTACCTTGACCTAGCCCCCTGCAGATGGGAACTAACAAAGTAAACTAGGCGCTGCACCATTTTCTTCTGTATCTCCTCGCGCGTCTGCGCAGATCCATCCTTGTCGGGACCAGAGCTTGTCGGGGAAGCCCCCTGCTTGTCGCTGGATGTGCCTGCCGTGGTTGTTGGCTCGTCATCTGCCTCCCTCTCTGCTACTATCGCAGCACTAACCACTTGATTGGTTGCTGCTATATACAGCAGCAACTTCTCTTGTGGTTTAGGTGCGACAAGTATTGGAGGGGAGGACAGGTATCTCTTCAAGTCTTGCAGCGCAGCCTCCGCTTCCGGAGTCCATTTCATTGGACCTGCCTTTTTCAATAATTTGAAAAATGGCAGGGCGCGCTCAGCAGACCTAGAGATAAACCTGCTGAGACCAGCCACGCAACCGGCAAGTCTTTGTACATCCTTGACGCGCTTTGGTGCTTCAATCTGCTCAATGGCCTTGATCTTGTCGGGATTGGCTTCAATTCCCCGCTGAGACACGAAGAACCCGAGAAGCTTGCCGGAGGGGACTCCAAACACACACTTCTCGGGGTTGAGCTTGAGGCTAATCTTGCGCAGATTTGCAAAGGTCTCGTCTAAATCTTGGATCAGAGTTGCCTTGTCCTTGCTCTTGACCACTATATCATCCATGTAAGCTTCCACATTCCTGTGTATTTGTGGCTCAAGAGCGACATGGACTACTCTTGCAAATGTTGAGCTAGCATTTTTTAATCCGAAAGGCATCCGTATGAAACAGTACGTGCCACATGGAGTAATGAATGCGGTCTTCTCCTCATCCTCTTCTACCATGAAGATCTGATGGTATCCTGAGTATGCGTCAAGAAATGAAAGCAAATCACATCCGGTTGTGGAGTCAACAATCTGGTCAATGCGCGGCAAAGGAAATGGGTCTTTGGGACAAGCTTTGTTAACATCGGTAAAATCGATACAAAGTCTCCATTTCCCGTTCGCCTTGCGCACGACTACAGGATTGGACAACCACGTAGGATGGAGCACTCCTCTGACAAGGCCTGCTGCTTCCAACTTCTTGATCTCTTCTGCAATGAACTCTTGGCGCTCCACTGCTTGCTTCCTGACCTTCTGCTTGACGGGCCGCGCATGAGGACAAACGGCAAGGTGATGCTCAATTACTTTCCTGGGAACACCGGGGACGTCAGACGGTTGCCACGCAAACACGTCGACATTCGCCCGCAGGAAAGCAATGAGCGCGCTTTGCTATTTAGGGTCGAGAGTGGCACTGATGGTGAAGGTACCACCAGTGCCGTCCTCCTTGGCGGACACCTTCTTCGTCTCTGGCGGAGCCGCCATTGTCTTCTTACACTTGTCGGTGGAGCTCGATGGTGCGTCCTCGACAGCGGCGCAGCACTCCGAAGAGGTGCGCTTGCCAGAGTGGGCACTAGAGCTCTTGCTGGACTCGGTCTTCTTCCCCCTGGGAGCTTCAACGGCGAGTGCCTTACGGTCTGTTGCGGCTGCCGCTTCTCGGTAGATCTTGTCGGCGCAGATAAGAGCATCCTTCTTGTCGCCGGGGACAGAGATGACGCTTATCGGGCCTGGCATCTTCAGCATGTTGTATGCGTAGTGAGAGGCTGCCATGAACTTGGCGAGTGCTGGACAGCCAAGTATCCCATTGTAAGGCAATGGAATATCGGCAACGTCAAAAGTAACCCTCTCAGTCCTGAAGTTCAGCTCGCTACCAAATGTTACTGGCAACGTGACCTTCCCCTTCGGCTTACTCCTTCCCGGGTTGATTCCTTGGAATGTGCCGGTCTCTTCGAGCTCGCTATCAGGGATCTGGAGTTTCTGGAGTACAGCGGAGGAGATCAGGTTCAAGCCGGCCCCGCCGTCAACTAACATCTTAGTGACCTTGAGGTTGCGGATAGTTGGTGAAACCAACATCGGCAAGCACCCGACCGCAGTTGTGCGATCAGGGTGGTCCTCAATATCAAAGATGATAGGCGTGCTGGACCATTTCAGAAGCTTGCGTGACTCGACAGGTGGTTCCGCCGCATTGACTTCCCGCACCCACTGCTTGAGTTGGCGGTGCGAAGTATGTAGAGAAGCACCGCCGTCAACGCACAAGACCTCTGTGGCTTTCTGGAACTCCTGTTCGCTGGTCTCAACATCATCCATGTCTTCGTCGTCGTCGTCGTCTTCATCCTTGTCGTGGCCGTGGGGAGGTTTGTCTCCTTGCCGCTGCTTGGCCTTGCCGCGGCGTCCTCCCCGGCCAGCGCGCTTCTTGCCAGATTCTCCAGCGCCTCCTTGGGCCCTCTCCTTGTCTCATCGCTCGTACTCAGCCTTTTGCTGCTGGACAAGCTGCTCGACCTTCTTGCAGCTCTGGAGGTCGTGGCCCTTGGTGCGGTGGATCTTGCAGTACTGCTTGTCGGTGCCGTCCTGCTTGTCGGCGACCGCCACGGCCTGGCAGTTGGTGCATGCGGCAATCTCCTTGCCGGAGCTACCAACTTTGGCTTTCTTGGCACCACCTTCGTTGCCGGACTGCTCAACGACTAGCACATCTTTGCCTTTCTTCTTCCTGTTCCGCCGCCGGTTTTTCTTTGCCGGGGCAGCATCCTCGCTGTCAGATCCTCCTGCTCCTGTATTCTCTCCAGGGAGTTTCCTCCCTTCCTCAGCACGTGCACACTTGTCGGCCAGGGCATACAGCTCACTGACGTCTCTGATCTTGCACATCGCCATCTCCTCCCGCATCCTGCGGTTACGCACGTTCTGATGGAACGCGCTGATGATCGCGGCAGGGTGGACATCTGGGATGTTGTGCTGCACACGGCTGAATCTCTGAATATACTTGTGCAGGGGCTCTCCTTCCTTTTGGGCGAGCAGATGAAGGTCACTCTCTTGGCCATGAGGTTTGTGGCCGCCTGTAAAGGCGCCGACAAACTGATGGCACAGGTCTGCCCAGGAGGATATGGAGTTGTCCGGCAAGTGCATGAGCCAGGACCTGACGTTGGGCTTGAGCACCAGCGGGAAGTAGTTGGCAAGGATCTTGTCGTCCCGCCCCCCGGCAGCATGCACCGCGATGGTGTAGATGCTAAGGAACTCTGACGGATGCGACTTGCCGTTGTACTTCTCTGGTACGTCTGGCTTGAAATTCTTCATGCTGGGCCACTGGACTTGCCGCAGCTCATGAGTGAACGTAGGACAACCTACCGCGTACGGCAAGTCGCAAGGTTCCCCTGGCGCATGCATGTCGACAGAGGGCCCAGCGCGCTGGTCTGATTGACGTCGCGCTTCTCTTCGGTGCTCGATGCGAGTACGAGCGTCTTCTTGCTGTCGTTCGTGAAGAACTTGGCGCTGATCTCGACGAGCTCGTGGATCTGATGACGCGGTGGAGTCGCTGTCGAGGTGGATCCGGCGAGTCGGCGATCTTGGCCTTTGGGGCGGAGAGTGCACAGTAGTTGCACCCCCACCGGTCTTGTTGCCACCGGCTCGTGCCTGGCTAACTTGCCGCGGCTGCGACGTGCTTGGCTGCCGTTGAGTGTCGCCGTTGGCGAAGCCGATGAGACTCTGGATGGTGGCCCTCCAGTCGTCGATCTTGTCTGCTGTTGGAGGGTAGTCTAGAAGCAGTTGAGCTCGCGCCAAAGCTTCTGCTGCAGTGGCGGGTGGTGGTGGCGAACGGTGCGAGGAGCGGGATATGCTCGGACTTCTAACTATGTTAGAAGGAGCAGTATCCCATCCAAGCGACCGCGCCTCGCTCGTGCCAGCATGTTGGTGTGCATGCTGGTCTGGAGCACTCCGAGACCCACCAGCTCGATCTTGGTCCAGCAAACGCATGGTACCATGAGTACCATGACGCTGCTGGTCCCGCACCTCCTGAGGTGGGCGCGGTGCATGTACGGACGCCGAGGTCTTGGAGTGCGGCCGGTCGTTGTGGGAGCCGGCTACGCCGCCGATGTGCAGCGCGGCCTTGTCCTTGGACCTGGCAGCACCATGAGCTCCTTCATCGACGCCCGTTCTGCCGCCGGCATCCGCCCCATCAGCCGTTTGCTCCGGTGGTAGCGGGGCGGACGGAGAAGCCGCCTCCGAAGCCTTCTTCTTCGGCGGCATGTCGAAGAAGATGATGAAGATCTAGCTCGCGTGAATGCCGGATCTGGTCCACACAACCTCGACGCCCCCTACCTGGTGCGCCAAAGATGTCGGGGGACTAATACACGAACACCTATGGGACCGGCGGACCGAGTCCCTTTTGGTTCGGCGGGGGCGGAGGTCGTGCAAAGAGCGGATCGAGGTGAACCACACGAGCAGTTTACCCAGGTTCGGGCCGCACGGATGCGTAAAACCCTACTCCTGCTTTCTGGTTTGTATTGAGTTCTTGCTCGGGAGCGCGGAGTGCTACAGTACACACCAGCAGCTAACGAGACCGAGCGTGAGTGTTCTGTTTTTTCGAACCCCCCCTATGTTGCGCATGGGCCTCCTTTTATATGCTCAAGGGGTCACCGACATGTGGCAACGGAGACAAAGGGTAAAAAAGAAAAGGGGATGCGGTAGGTACAGCTACCTGCTACAGTGTATCATACCTAACCCTGACGGCAGGGGACAAGGGTATTAAATGCCCGTCTGTGTCGCCTAAACAGTGCAAAAGGGACCGTCAGGAACGCCACCACTCGCCATGATGGCAATCTTATCAGCGCCGCTTGCCACCGCTCACTGCTGGCTGCACAGCCGCCCGCCACGCACGCCTGGAAGGGTCCCAGAGCGACACGTTGGTGGATGTGCTGGAGAGCGGGCACAGAGTGGTGGTTTGCCGCGGCAAGCGCCTTGCCGCGGTCGTTTTCTTGTCGCGTCCGGGAGCTTGTCGCTCACCGGGCCTTGTCGGGACGTGTGGCGCGCCGCGGCAAGTTCCTTGAGATGCCTTGGGTGGCCTTCCCGGCAAGCTCCTCTTGCCGGGGTCTTGAGGTGCCTTGGTTGGCCTTCCCGGCAAGCTCCTCTTGCCGGGGTCTTGACTTGGATACTTTGTTCTTGAATGGCTCCAAAGGAACCACGGAGGACTTTGGAGGTCACCCGGCAAGCCTTGCCGCAGGATGCTGCGACTGCCCGTGCACAAGTTCGGGATACTAGGGTACCCCTACTCTAGTACACCGACAAGGGATGACACATAAGCACAGAGACTTGACCCATTCGGGTCGGGTCGCTACAACAGCGCCAACTACAAGTTCGCCACGATGTAAACCACCGAAGATGTAAACGTGCTCCGTGTTACGGGCTTGGCCTGCAAGAACCTTGTCGAAATCCGTGACCACTACAGGTTCTAGGGAAGCACGAAGAAGGACTCCCTGGTCGAACTCGCCTCGGCCATCATCGACCCCTACTACGAAAAGATGAAGCAGGATGCCCAGAGAACAAGTCCCCTATCCTAGCACAGGGCCTAGATGTGGCAACTGGATGAACCTCACCCCAGGTTCGCGGCCAAGAGCGTGTACTCATGCTACGAGATGCACAGGCGGATTGTTGACATGAGGAAGTTCCTCGTTACCAAAATCGACGAGTCCGGATCGAGCCACAAGCAGAGCAAGTGTCACAAGAAGTAGATGATGATCAGATGATCGTTTATGCTAGTTAATCATGCATGTAATATATAGTTTACTTTATTGGTGTGTGGAAATGTCATGTGTGTAGTAGCCACCTATGTAATTATGCATGTAATAGTTTACTTTGGTGTGTGCAAATGCCATGGTTGTAGTAGCCACCTATGTAAGTGGATGTTTAATTTGGTTATGCAAGCATGTCCTTATATGTGTGTGTGTGTGTGTGTGTGTCTATATATATATAGGTAAAACTATGTCTACCATTGTTGTTCTATATGCAATCCCATCGCACAACACACATGTCTTATTAGCAGTAACCATCTATGTTATTATCGGTCTTCACACAAATTTCTGATTATAGACCTGTTTGCCGCGTATCACACGCATCTTGTTAAGTTGAACCATTTCTGTTCTCATGTGTCAACACAAATAGTTCATCCGAGTGAACCGCACGCCGTATATCGCACACACCTTCATCTGGCTGACCGTTTCTTTTGTGTTTCCTAATCACAAACATTTCATCTGAGTTAACCGTATGTTATATATCGCACACACCTCCATCTGGCTGCTCATTTCTTTTCTTCCTCCTCGTCGCAAACAGTTAATTCAACTGAACTGTATGCCCTACATCGCACACGCAACTAAAATATGAACCATGTTTGATGGATCCGCCATCGCAAACGTTTTGCACCTTTTTTGACGGGTTTTTACACCATTGTTTGCGATTATGGCATTGTACACAATTTCGTCGAAGGGTCTCTGATCGTAGTGTCGCGTTAGCAGCATCCTGTAGTAGTGGAAGCTTCGGTTTGCAAGAAGCTTATACCAAAACTTGTTCCAAATTGGCCCACTTTTTTTACCACAACATGTTAGTGCCATGACATGACACCATGCCAAGTTTCATGATTTCCAGGCGAGTTTTGGATTTACATGAATTTAAAAAACCAAGTTTCTCGATGTTCTTGGCGGAGTCGCGACGCCCAGATGTTTGAATATCATTCCCATTTCTTGCATGGGACCTAGAAATTCACCCAAGGAAACACATGTGATTTTCCAACCAACTTTGGTGCACTGGATCATGTGCTTGCGGTTCAAATTTGGATTATGCACATTAAATGTCCAAAAACTCAATTAATGTATAAAAAAGGCCAAACAAACCCGGAATAATTCCAAAATTTAACCAGGCACTCATATAGTTCTATGTTGCCTCTGTAAAGAAAATTAGGGGGGAGGCAGCGTATATCGTTTTGCACACAAAGCTGACACGTTCCCTCTTGGAACCACAAGGCTTGTTGAGAGAATCTCCAGTTTTGCAATAATCTTATACCAAAACCTGTCCCAATTCAGCCAAAAATTATACATATGAAAACAGGGTTTAGATTATCCAGAACATCTCGCTACCTAGACCAATGTACTATGATTTGAATTCAACATAAAATGGATACAAATAATTGAATTGTAGATCGTATGGTACATGTAGTTCATAGTAAAATATGATTACTTCTATATGCATGTTTTTTGTTATCAAGATAATATTTAAATGATTGTATAACTTGACAACAAACGTATTCAAATAAGGAAAACTGATTCAAATTTAGTCCATATGGTAGACAACAATATATATGTTCATAGGGTGGAGTAAAATGTTCATATATGATGGAAGATCAATGTAGGACTACATCCATTATAAACCGCAAGGTCACCTAATGATATATTCAAATTCAACATAACGTGGACTCAAAAATTGAAATTCGAGATCCTGGCATTTGTAAGCATATAAAAAAGGGACATGTCTCTTTATTTTGGTGGGAATTGATTTGTTTTTTGTTGTTGTTGAGGGAAGTGCAAATCGATTTGGTACTGTATAGGGTAATCTTGTTCTCCCGAATTTTTTTACATTTTTCTTGTAGTTTTATCAATGGCATTTATAGCAATATAGTAAAAGGGGACATGACTCTCTTGTGTCTTGTATGAATTTGTTTTTGTACAGGTTAAGTTTGTTCTGCCGAACAAGGAATCTGCGCCTTGTTATCCCAAAATTTTCAAGCTCGAGTATCTTTTGTCTCATCTGCTTTGAAACTCACGCCTCTTCAACCCGCGCCGCACCGCGCCTTGTTATCCCGAAATTTCGACGCGCGCGAAAACTCCCTCCTCATCCAAAATCAGTCCCGCAGCCCAGACACGCGAAATACCCCTTCTACCCCTCAGCCGGAAATGTCGGCTTGACGTCGCGGTGTCAAAACCGGTGGGGGTACGCTAGTAACTTACCCTACATTTTGGACAAGTGCGTCCCTAAGCCATGGCCCCCTACCTTCCCCTTCGCCCCCCATTCGTACACCGAGGCCGCCAAAACTCGCGAAACCCCACGCTCCTCCGTCGGCCACCCGACCGCCGCCCAGCCGGAGACTCTTCCCCGACGACGTCGTCCACCGCAACAGCTCGCCATCCCTCATCCACTGCACCGGATGAGGATCCGTCGTTGACTCATCATCCCGTCGGATCAGCCGCCTCGTTCTCCACCTCCAAAGAGCTACCTCGATGTTCACCTCGTCTATCGCGCCACCTCCATCCCCACAGCGCTGTCTTGACCTGCCCCACCGGAACCGCGGCACCCTCACCAATTCCTCCAATGAAGCTGAGGCCAACTCGGCGCCACCAAGGAGGTTCTGCACTCACCGCAACATTTTATCTTTTATTCGATCTCACGGGGCTACCGGTGCTCGATACCAAGCAGCCATGGCGGGTCTCCATCAACGGCGCCATCGCCGGCCACTTCATCCACGGCATTTCTCCCCCATGTCGTTGCTTCCTCGGCGGCGACTTCCACACCGGCACTAGTTGCAGCTGCTCCAGCTCTCGCTCGCGCTGCGGCTCTGTTCTTGTTGTCGGTCGCGCTGCTGCACTGCTCTTGCTTTTGTTTGTGCTGCTGCTCTGCTCTGCTATTGCTGTCAGTCACGCTGCTGCTCCGCTCTTGCTCTTATTCATGCCGCTGCTCTGCTCTTACTCTCGCTCGCGCTGCTGCTACACAACCTCCGGCAGCTAGGTGTTGTTGCTTTAGCACTCGCTCGCGGTGCTGCTGCATGACTTGCTCTCTGCTAGTGCATTCCTTGCTCGAGCGTCTGCTGATTTAGATCACTGCTTCTCTGCTACTAGTGCTTGAATGCCCTAAACATCTATTTGAATGCTCTGCTACTAGTTCAATCAGTTTCGACAGTAAAATTCAGTTTTGACTATAAAGTTCAATTTCTTTAGTTAAGTTCACAGTGAAAGTATTTACAACATCTGTCAGAGTGGTTGTGGCGCGGCTGATGCGTTTTACATCTATAACTTTTTGGTGATGTATTTTACATCATCTATTGCAGATGATATTTGAGTCCCACTTTAGATTAACGTTGTCTGTCTTGTCCTGCTTCAGCCTCACAGCCGTACACCTCACCGGAGCTGCTCCAACGACGGAACCGTCCATCACAGTGGAGCAGTACCCTCGGCGCTGTTTCCAGAGGCCTCGGATCTTCTTCCCTGCCTCCGACAGTCACACCAGCATCACCATCCTCCACGTCCAACCCAATGATGTTGAGGTCAACAAGGCTATGCCGAAGAGGTTGTACACTCATCGCATCACTTTGTTACTCTGCATTCATGTCAATCCCTCAGGGATCCTTTGCTATGGAACTACTATGGTACTACTATTCATGCACTTGGTTAGAAGGAGTGGAGCAAAGCAAAACTGGAGGATTTTTTCCTTTGGTGTCTCTTACAAAGAAAAAATGTAGGAATTTTAATATCCACTTGGACATCCTTTTCAAATTAATGTGTATGAGGAACAGGACTAATTGCACTACTGGCATAATAAGATTCTTATTTTTTTCATTTTCACGTGGTTTGACTTTAATTTGACCATGTTTCTGCATTCCTGTGTTCTTCCAATTCATGTGAACCAAACACCCAGGTTGACAAAAATCCTATGTTTCCAAATGCTTTGTTTTGCACGTGCATTCCTATCATATTCCTGTGTTTTCCCTATCCCTGCGTTTATAGAATCCTCTAATTCTAAGGAGCCCTTACATATTTACTTCATTTTCCGATAGGCGTCAAAGAAAACTCTCTGTGTTATGTCCTGCTCCTGCCGTGCCGTCATCCACCCCACCTGAGGTGCACCGTCGATAGAAGCGTTCACTACAGCAGAGATTTCCCCTGCAGACTTTCTTTCGCCGCCTTAGATCATCTTCCCCGTTGTCGGCAGCCACGCCAACTGCATTACCATCATCAGCTGAGCATAAGAACCCGAGGACTACACAGTTCCAGAAGAGAGGTCGCAGTCTTTCATGTTTGCTTATGTTATACATTGGTTATTATTACCTACTACTTTATCATTCAAACTTGAGTATCTGGTTCATCTGGGGTCTTCTATGTGGTTAATGTTGGGTGGGCAACAAACAGTAGATGATCCACTGTCTATCTTTTTAAACTGAAGCTATAATCTACCTGATATCATTAGTTTTGGATCTATCCACTCGTTTGCTACCATCAGTCTTGATTTTTGCATGCACCCCTTAGGCCTTACAAAATCTATTTTTTATTATTATTATCCATGTCAGTTATTATACACAACCGTACTGAACATGTAGAGAAAAAGAGAAGATCGTTGTGTGGGAATATAATGTCATGCAGACGCCGCTCCATGGTGGGCAAAGTGGCCCCCCTCTCCCGCCATTCCAGATTGTATTCCAGAGGAAGATAACTATTCAGATGGGGATTTAGAGGGAGCCGACCACTCCTATTTACCACCTAAGGTGTTTGCTCTAACCTGGCATGCTGATGTTGGTCATATCATGCATATGTCGCCTCGCATTGCTTACACTATACATCTTATATGTCATCAGCTTAGTTTAGATTTGCTTTGTGTGAATGCCACCTGTTTGGTTTCTATATCATACTCCCACCGTTCCTAAATATTTGTCTTTTTAGAGATTTCAACAAGTGACTACATATGGACCAAAATGAGTGAATCTACACTCTAAAATATGTCTATATACATTTGTATGTGGTAGTCCATTTGAAATCTCTAAAAAGACAAATATTTAGGAATGGAGGGAGTATAGGGGAATTATGAAATGCCATCTTCTTTAGCCAGGCATCATATACGTGAATCATGCAATGCCATCCTGTTTAGCCAGTCATCGTATATGTGAATTATATCGTGCCATATTTTTTTCATAATGTATTCCATTTGTCAACAATGTTTCTTGCATTGCCATGCCATCTGCTTAGATTAGACATGCTTTGTGTGAATGCCTCCTGTTTGCTTTCTATATCAGATGTGTGAATTATGCAATGCCACGTTTTTCATCTAGTTATCATATATGTGAATTATGCACCGCCATGTAGCCAGGCATCATATATGTGAATTATCTCATGCCATCTTTTTTCATTACGTATTCCATTTGTCAACAATCTGTGTATATTGAACTACTCTTCATGTGTATCAGCCATTTGAGCCAGTTATGAAAAAATCAGGAGTGAAAACAAGGTCTTTAGAGCAGGCAATGGTACCTGTTGAAGCATATATCTCGATGGTTACAGGGAGATCCTCGAAGGAGGATTCAGAGACAGATGAACAGTCCTATATCTCACCTGAGGAGTTTGCTCTATGTTTCAATGTTTATATTTCTCATGTCATGCATATGGTGTCTTGCATTCCTTAGTTTAGACATCATATGCACAATATTGAATTCCATCTGCTTAGTTTAGAGATCATACACAAGAGTGCCAGCTGCTTAGTATATGAATCAATTATGTCAATTATGTCATGCCATCCTATATACTTAGACAACATGTATGTGAATTATTTCATCCCAACCTATTTTAGAAAGACATCATATAGTTTTGTCATGTCATCCTATCTAGATACTCATCATATGTTGAATTATGCCATTATATCATGTTAAGTTATCCATCATATATCTAAAACTGTGTCATGCTATCCTATTTAGTTAGGCATCATATATGTGAAATTTGTGTCATGTTGTCATGTTTGGTTAGACAACATATATGTGAATTACCACATCTGTCTATCATACAATGTATGTACGTTCAATTTCTTTTCTTGTTTATCAGCCATTTGAATTGGAGGGGGTGATGGCAGTATCTAAGGGAGCAAAAACCCGTTCTTCACAAAAGACAGTGCTACCTGTCGATGCAGATAGAACCATGGTTGTACTGGCCCACAAACTAGCCCCACCACGCATAATCAAGACTCTTCCAGATTGCACACTTACACCATTGGGCAGAGAACCAGCTACAACCCATCTAACCCCAACCCCAGCGGATAGTAACCCACTTCTAGTTGAGAAAGCACCATGCCCACCTATAGGATCGAAAGCATGAACAGAGTGGTTCGAATCTGACTTGATCAAATTTTGTGATGAAGCATGAATAGAGTTTGAGACGAGAAAAGCATAGATAGCTAGAGGAGGTTCTTAGGCATTCTTGTCCATCCACTTGGCAAAAGAAAATAAAACCAAACAATCAAAACAACAAGTGGATGTCCTCGAATGAGTAAAATGTGCAATCAGCATGCTCACACAATAAGATGGCAAATGAAATATGTGGCAAGGCATGCACAACCAATTCTAGCATCTATCAAGCAATTTGCGATGACAAGGTCATCTATATATGAGTATATTGACTTAGGAGTCAAGTGAGAGCACTTGATCATAGGTCATGCTCATCGTTTAAGCTCAAGTGGGGTTACCACTTTTACATAAAGCATTGTTGTGTTCACATCTTTAGAGTTGCTTTAGCTCAAGTCTTAGAGTAAAGCTCCCCCTAGATGTGATATCCCCCCTTAGAGGGATGAACTAACCTTGGGTTTTGTCGATGATGACTTCATGTAGATGTTGAAGATGTGGATGCTCAATGTTGACGTAGATCACTTGTAGCTATCCATTTGAGTGAATTGCACTTTCAATACCTACATGGGTTAGTCCCACAAGGAACAAACAAGGATATCCATAGACAGAGTGATGCACACACAAGATGATGTCCATGAAAACTTTTAGGTTACCTTGTCCCTTGTCTTACCAACAAGAGGGTTTGTGACTCCTTGAACTAGTGCAAGATGTGGAAGTTGATTGCACTTGTTCTTGCCAAAATGATAAGAGTGAAGTATGTTGGCGGAGTCACCCTCAAGAACTCTCTAGTTCTTCTTCTTTTGGATCCACACCATCTTGATGGGAATCCTTGGAGTTGTAGTCGTACTTGATGAAGTGGAACTTGAAGTAGTCTTGGGAATCCACTTGACTAAGGTCTTAGGAGCTTCTTCAAATGCATCAATTTCCTCTTGAAGCTTGTCCTTCCCTTTTTGCTCGTAGTCTTGTGGTGGAAGATCATCTTGAGCTTGTGTCCCCTTGAAAGAAGTATCATACTTCTCTTGTTGAGGAACAAACTTTGTCTTGGGGTATTGATCTTCTTCCCACTCAACTCCATTGGCATTGAACTTTCGTTCAAAACCAACACCTTGATTCTTCCGGTGCATTCCTTGCTTGCGCACAATTTCCGCGAATTGCTTACTCCCGGCAAGGCTTTTGTACACTCCTTTCTCTATAATTCCCTTCAATAAGCTATTTTCTTGCTCAAGTGTAACTTGGCTAAGAGAATCATTAGTGGAATCAAGAGAACTACTAGAAGCAACAATATTGGATTTAGCATGATCATTGTTACTACTAGAGGAAGAATCTTTCTTGTTCTTGTTACTAGACTTGACTTGAGGCATGTAAGTGGATAAGAGTAAATGCTTGGCAATGTGAGAAGAGTTTTTCTTGCGGATATCATCATTGATTGCTTTTAAGAACTCATGCTCTTGCTCAAGATTGAGCTTTTCAAAGCGTAATTTCTCATGAGCTCTTAAAAGTTCTCGATGATCTTCGAAGATAGTTTCATGAGCTAACTTAAGAGTGTTTAGTTCTTTAGTTAGGGCCTCAATCTTCTCCTTATCATTCATTTTATCTTGATTAGCATGTTTAATTGACGTTTCATCATAGTATTCATCACTAGAGTTGTCAACAAGCAAATCATCACCTAACAAGTCATCTTCATCACTATTGAAATCAACATACTCGGGGTGTGTTACCTTAGGACCTTTGGCCATGAAGCATATTCCAATTCCTTCATTTGGTGAGTCAATTATGTCGTAGGAGTTGGTTGACACAAGTGCTAGACCGGCAACACCTTCATCTTGAGTATCTTCGGAGTCGGAGTGATAACTTCTCTCGGAGTGGCTGTCGGAGTCGGAGCCGGATACCCATTCACCAACATGAGCTTGATGTCTTCGTTTTGTGTAGCTCCTTGATGATTTTTCCTTCCTTTACGAATCCTTGCTTCTCCGTGAGTATCTTCGTTCATAACGATCATCTCTACTCCTTCTCTCTCTTGGTGGTGATTCTTTGCTTCTTCTTTTTGGAGAATCTTCTCTTCTCTTGTAGGGAGCCGTACACTCATTGGAATAGTGTCCGGGTCTTCCACGACTGTAGCAGTTTCGCTCTTGACTAGAAGATCTTTTGTCATTGTAGGACCTTGACTTGAAGCTTCTATCTTTGCTTCTACTCTTGTAGAACTTGTTGAAGTTCTTCACCATTAAGCTCAATTCTTCATTGAAGTTTTGCTTCTCACTTGATGATGTAGGAGCTTCACATGAGGCTTTGTAGGCACCACTTGATTTGTTGTGAAGTTCCTCTTTATCCTTAAGTGACATCTCATGAGCAACAATTCTTCCAATCACCTCCGTTGGCTTGAGATCTTTGTAATTGGGCATCATTTGGATCAATGTGCACACGGTATCATATTTTCCATCCAAGGCTCTTAGAATCTTCTTGATGATGAATCTATCGGTCATCTCTTCGCTTCCTAAGCCGGAAATCTCATTTGTGATGAGAGCAAGCCTAGAGTACATTTCAGCGACACCTTCACCATCCTTCATCTTGAACTTGTCAAGTTGACTTTGAAGCACATCCAACTTGGATTCCTTGACGGAGTCGGTACCTTCGTGCATATCAATCAAAGTGTCCCAAATTTCCTTTGCATTCTCAAGATGGCTGATTTTGTTGAATTCTTCGGGGCACAATCCGTTGAAGAGAATATCGCAAGCTTGAGCATTGTATTGCAACATCTTCAACTCATCCGCGGTAGCCTCATGGTTTGGTTCTTTCCCATCAAAAAAGTCACCTTGCAAACCAACACACACAATAGCCCAAACGGCGGGGTTATGTCCAAGAATATGCATTTTCATTTTATGCTTCCAACTAGCAAAATTAGTACCATCAAAGTAAGGACCTCTATGGTGATAATTTCCCTCGCTAGACGCCATACTCTCCTAGGTTGTGAAACCAAGGCTATGACCACCAAAAGCTATGGAGATCAAAGCAAATGGAGACCAAAGCTCTGATACCACTTGTAGGATCGAAAGTATGTCTAGAGGGGGGTGATTAGACTACTTGACCAAATAAAAACTTAACCTTTTCCCAATTTTATTTCTTGGTAGATTTTAGCTATTGTAGGACAAGTCAAGCAATCATCACGCAATTCAAGCAAGCATGCAAAGAGTATATTGGCAGCGGAAAGTAAAGCATGCAACTTGCAAGAATGTAATGGGAAGGGTTTGGAGAGTTCAAACGCAATTGGAGACACGGATGTTTTTCCCATGGTTCGGATAGGTGGTGCTATCCTACATCCACGTTGATGGAGACTTCAACCCACAAAGGGTAACGGTTGCGAGAGTCCACGGAGGGCTCCACCCACAAAGGGTAACGGTTGCGCGAGTCCACAAAGGGATCCACCCACGAAGGGTCCATGAAGAAGCAACCACCCACAGAGGGTCCACGAAGAAGCAACCTTGTCTATCCCACCATGGCCATCGCCCACACAGGACTTGCCTCACTAGCGGTAGATCTTCACGAAGTAGGCGATCTCCTTGCCCTTACAAACTCCTTGGTTCCACTCCACAATCTTGTCGGAGGCTCCCAAGTGACACCTAGCCAATCTAGGAGACACCACTCTCCAAGAAGTAACAAATGGTGTGTAGGTAATGAACTCCTTGCTCTTGTGCTTCAAATGATAGTCTCCCCAACACTCAACTCTCTCTCATAGGATTTGGATTTTGTGGAAAGAAGATTTGAGTGGAAAGCAACTTGGGGAAGGCTAGAGATCAAGATTCATATGGTAGGAATGGAATATCTTGGTCTCAACACATGAGTAGGTGGTTCTCTCTCAGAACATATGAGTTGAAATTGTGTATGTGTTCTGATCGCTCTCTCCTTGAATGAAGAGGAGGTGGAGGGGTATATATAGCCTCCACACAAAATCCAACCGTTACACACAGTTTTCCAATCTCGGTGGGACCGAATCAACAAACTCGGTCGGACCGAAACTGTAAACCTAGTGACCGTTAGAGATTTTCGGTGGGACTGACATGCAACTCGGTGGGACCGATATGGTTAGGGTTTGGGCATAACATAATCTCGGTGATACCGATTACACAAACTCGGTGAGACCGAATTTGGTAATTAGCTAACCAGAGAGTTGGTCAGGCAAACTCGGTGGGACCGATTTGCTCTTTCGGTGAGACCGAAAAGTTACAAAAGGGAAACACTGAATTTACATTGCAATCTCGGTGGGACCGATTCGCTCTTTCGGTGAGACCGAAAAGTTACGAAAGGGAAACAGAGAGTTTGCAATCCCATCTCGGTGAGACCGAGATCCCTGTCGGTAGAACCGAATTGCTAGGGTTTGGCAGTGGCTTATGACAAGTGAAACTCGGTGGCGCCGGATAGGAAGAATCGGTAGGACCGAGTTTTGCTTAGGGTTTAGGTCATATGTGGATATGGGAAAGTAGTTGAGGGTTTTGGAGAATATCACTAAGCACATGAAGCAAGAGGCTCATTAAGCAACACCTCATCCCTCCTTGATAGTATTGGCTTTTCTTAAAGACTCAATTTGATCTTGGACCACTAAAATATAAAATGAAGAGTCTTGAGATTTTGAGCTTGAGCCAATCCTTTGTCCTTAGCATTTTGAGGGTTCCACTTTCACATCCATGCCATGCCAATCATTGAGCTTTCCTGAAATAATCATCTTGGAATAACATTAGCTCAATGAGCTATATGTTGTTATGAATTACCAAAACCACCTAGGGATAGTTGCACTTTCACCACCACAGAGTACCCCCACACAAGCAGTTTGTAAAGCAATTGTAGTGCCCAAAGCACGAAGACCACCACGGCGAACCCAAACTCCATGTTTAAAGCAGAAGAGCAATTGTTCTCAGGTTAGATTCCATAGCTATGGTCCATACTCCTTTGTTGTTGCATCATTGTATTTACTCATACCAACTACATTCAAATTTGAAGGATCCAATTGAAACTCCAATCGTGCAACACGTATGTTTTAAACCTATTTCTTTAACTGGATTGCTGTTCTAACTTCTTGCTCTATGTTGATTTCAGTTTCAGTTGTATAAACTGTTATGTTCTCATGTGATGCACATTACAAGTGTTGCCAATGTTGTGTAGTTTCTCACACTTGTCTATGCTCCTGTGTCTAAAAAATATATGAGTTGAACTGAGTCTCTATCTTGATTTGGCAACATAAACTAGAATGATATGGACAATGCAGTGACCATAGTACATAGATATATGTTTGTTTCATGTTGTTATCCTGTCCACCTTACTACTAAACCGGTTTACCAAAATGAGTTTTGTATACTACATGCTAAACCTGTGATGTGTCTGCTTGTTTCTCTTGTAGTATGTGAACAGAATATTGGAGAAGAGCACCCCACTATGCAATGGTAGGGAAAGTAATGTAGATAAGGTTCAAGATAGTGAGACAATCCTGTTGGTCTCCAAGAAAGGTGATAAAAATGATCTTGTAGACAGTGAGAAAACCCCACAGCCCTGCATTAATGTAGTGTTCGAGTTACTAGCCAGTACCGCTGGCACAAGCTCTTCGAACTTGCTGCCTGAATCACTTCGGCTTCTTTAGTCTCAGCGACAAGCTAAAAGGCATCAGTCAGCTGTGTTGCGGCAAGAAGCCAAAGGATCGAGGAAGTCCCTGCAGAATTCAGATGCATAGTTTCTTGTGCAACAACAAGTGCTGGAGGGTTTAAGCGCCAAACAAGAGAAAGTTAATAAGCTTGCTAAGCATCTTGCCAGCATTATGGGTACCCAGGATATTGTTTCTTGAGCTCTTCTTAAGTGGTTTCAGTTCTGGACTTGTTTTGCTGCGCCGTTTATTTGCACTGGTCGCCAACTTTGACAACCACTTCATATGATATGCTGCTTTGTTCCCTATATTTGCACTGGTGGCGAACTTTGATGCCCAGTGGATGTAATATGTGTAATAGCCATGATAGCCTAGCCTAGCGTAAGTTTCTTGTTTATTTATTTCCTTGTTGTCTTGTTTATTTGTTTGCTTCTAGTCGGTGCAGTTCTTTTTCCGCGGTTTGCTAGTGGCCGCAATAACCTATTTTTTAAAACTAGGCTACAATAACCATGTGCTACATATTTACTGTAGTTACCATGGGCCTCCTACGGGCCGTAGAAACAAGGGGCCTTCTAAGGGTCGTAGAAACAATGGGCCTTCTATGGGCCGTACCATCAATGGGCCTTCTACGGGCCGTGTGATCGATCAGCCAAACAAAGGCCAATAACAGACCGCATCATAGGCCGTAAACGGGCTAGATTTGGAATCATCCATCCATGGGACGATGTAGGATCGAAAGTATGTCTAGAGGGGGGTGATTAGACTACTTGACCAAATAAAAATCTAGCCCTTTTCCCAATTTTAAATCTTGGCAGATTTTAGCAACTTAGAACAAGTCAAGCAATCAACCTACACATGCAAGTCTAAGAGTATAGCAGCGGAATGTAAAACATTTGCATATGAAGGTAAAGGGAGGAGTTTGGAGGGCGTAACGCAATGTAGACATGGAGATTTTTGGCATGGTTCCGATAGGTGGTGCTATCGTACATCCACGTTGATGGAGAGTTCAACCCACGAAGGGTAACGGATGCGCGAGTCCATGGAGGGCTCCACCCACAAAGGGTCCACAAAGAAGCAACCTTGTCTATCCCACCATGGCCATCGCCCACGAAGGACTTGCCTCACTAGGGTAGATATTCACGAAGTAGGTGATCTCCTTGCCCGTACAAACTCCTTGGTTTAACTCCACAATCTTGACAGAGGCTCCCAAGTGACACCTAACCAATCTAGGAGACACCACTCTCCAAAAGGTAATAGATGGTGTGTTGATGATGAACTCCTTGCTCTTGTGCTTCAAATGATAGTCTCCCCAACACTCAACTCTCTCTCACACATTTGGATTTGATGGAAAGATGATTTGAGTGGAAAGCAACTTGGGGAAGGCTAGAGATCAAGATTCTTATGGTTGGATTGGAATATCCTTGTCTCAACACATGAGTACGTGGTTCTCTTTCAGAAAATGGATGGTAGAAGTGTAGGCATGTTCTGATGGCTCTCTCCACGAATGAAGAGTGGGTGGAGGGGTATTTATAGCCTCCACACAAAATCTAACCGTTACACACAATTTACCAAACTCGGTGGGACCGAATCAGAAAACTCGGTTAGACCAATTCAGTTCAAAATGTGAACGTTGGGATTTTTGGTGGGACCGACATGTCAATTCGGTATGACCGATTTCGTTAGGGTTATGGCATAACGTAATCTGTGGGACCGATTTTGGTAATAACACTACAAGAAATATGTCAACTAGTGACCTTCTGTCAGTGACCCTGGTAGAATTGGTCATAGATCTATGACCATTTGAGATCAATTGGTCAAAAGCTGTTCGGGGGGCTCCAAACCCTCAACTTTATCGACCATTTTGGTCAGAAAGGTCGTAATTTCCTTACACGAAATGGTCATAAAGCAGACATCACTGGTCTGCTGCCTTATTTCTAGCTGATCATGACCAATATAGATGGTCATAACCTTGTAAATTGTGGTGGATTGCTATTACTAGGCACCACCTCATCAGTTTTGTCTATGTGTCATGTCCATGTGTCAGTTTTTTCCCTAAGTTGTGAAGCAACCTATATTTCTGTCATTCCCAAAATTCCCCAGAAAATCTCATAAATTCTTGGGTCATATCTTCGTCAGATATGTAAAAATCCTTCCTTGCCAAGTTCAAAAATAATTCAACAATATCCATTTTCCTATTCTGTTCACAATAATAGTTTGTGGAAGAAGTGCTATTTATATATTCTTGATTGCCCTCAAAATTTTTGGGCACTCTTTCCTATCCAAATCATTGCCTCATGACAAAATTCAGCTCCATTTGCCCTATAAATCTTCCTCGGCAAATTTCCAAAGTTTTTTTCCACCTAGAAGCATTGTGAAGGAAGTACCATTTTTATATATCCAAATGACATGAAATTTATACAGTTCCTTCATATGCCCAAATTATCACCCTCCTCCAAAATTGCAGCTCCGTCAAATCATCTATGTGAGCCCAGGTTCAATTTATATTTTATGGCCAGATTGGCACATTGCAAAGCAAGTGTTATCCAGATCCCTCCTATTACACTCAAACTTTTTGGGCACTCTTCCATACCCAAATCATTTCCACATGATAATATTCAGCTCCATTTTCCTGGTAAATCTTTATCATGAAATTTCCAAAGTTTCTATCTCGAGAGAAGCTTTGTGAAGTAAGTACTAGCTAGGCTTGCCCAAATGATCTGAAAATTTACCAGGGCATGACCATACCTATGTAACTTATCTACACCAAATTTGAGCTCATTTCATTTATTCAATTTCTCTCTCTAATTTTACCATGTTTCTGTCCAGGGAATAGCATTGTGAAGTAAGTACCACTTTGGCATTTCCAAATGGTATCAATTTCTACAGTGCTTTCCTATGCCCAAATAACCACCCCCACCAAATTTCAGCTCAATCCATTCATTATTTTGAGCCTAGCTTCAACATTCATATTTCATTCCAGTGTGGTACTTTGCAAAGAAAATACCACCCAGGCTCCTCCTTTTGAGCTAAAAATTGTGAAGACAGTCTTCTTAGTAGATGATCATCCTCAGCCAAAACTCATGCCCATTGGCCACGTGCATTTCCCATATCGCTAATCAAACACTTGGCTGCTAATTCATATTTGAGCATAGTTCGGTCTCCTCGTGAGAATCTTATGTTGTAATTTTCTTCCTAGCACCTGCCTGGGGAGTACCCAACCCCCTAGACATGCCTAGGCCGCCCAGAACACATGGCAACGCCACGGTCACGCGGTGACCACATGGCAGGCATGCGAGTTTACGCGCTCTAGAGTTGGGGCCCTCGTCCACCATCCAAACCTCGATCTATCGCCACCAAACCATGTATTTCTGATTAAATAGATACTTATATACCTAGAAATGATTTTCATAAAAAATAAAGAGCAAACTATAAGGTAAATGCAGTTCAAAATTGACCCGCTTCCTACTAAATCGGCAGAAATTTGTCTTTTTCACAAGTGGTGGATCAAAACTTTTGACACCCAACCATTTTGTCAATTATGCATTAAATATGGCCTAATATTTTATAAAAATTATTTGGTCCAATTTTGCAACAAATATATCGTAGCTCCTTCACAAAATAAACTCATTTTGGGCATTCAAAAAATGGAAAATAAATTTTTCATCCAAATAAAATGAAAACTTCCATAGCCAACATTGTTTGTCATTCCAAGATGCACCTTTGTACACAATATGAGATCATTTGAACAAACTATGCCATTAATGTGGCTATAAGATTGACCATTTGGCTTGAAAGCCATGAATCTTCACACATGATAGCTAATTTCTGAGAACACTTTTTTAAAATAATTACCGTATTACAAGTTTATTATTTTTTCTGGTAACTTGGTCACATGTAATGACACAACGCGAAGGTTTTGCATTTTTTGATTTTTTTTTAATTTTTTAGCCCCGTTTCAAAATGCGGTCAAAACGGCGGGCTTGACCGTTCCTAGCTAGTGGTTGAATCTTGGAAAAAATTTGATGTTTCTCTGATTAAATAGATACTTATGTACCTAGAAATGATTTTTGGAAAAAATAAAGAGCAAAATACGAGGCAGCTGAAGTTCAAATTTGACCCGCTTCCTACTAAATCGGCGGGAATTTGTCTTTTTCACGAGAGGTGGATCAAATCTTTTGACACCCAACAATTTGGTCAATTGTGCATTAAATATGGCCTGGTATTTTATAAAATTCATTTGGTCCAATTTTGCAACAATTATTTGGTAGGTCCTTCACAAAAAAACTCATTCTGGGCACTCGAAAAATGGAAAATGATATTTTCGTCTAAAGAAAATGAAAACTTTCTTAGGCAACATTGTTGGGAATTCCAAGATGCACCCTTGTGCACAATATGAGATCATTTGAAAAAACTATGCCATATATGTGGCCATAAGATTGATCATTCGGCTTGAAAGCCATGAATCTTCACGCATGATAGCTCATTTCTGAGAACACTTTTTTAAAATAATTACCGTATTAAAAGTTTATTATTTTTCCTGGAAACATGGTCACATATGATGACACAATGAGAAGGTTTTCCAATTTTTTGAATTTTTTGAATTTTTTATGCCTGTTTCAAAATGCGGTCAAAACGGCGGGCTTGACCGTTCCTAGCTAGTGGTTGAATCTTGGAAAACCTATGATGTTTCTTTGATTAAATAGATACTTATGTACCTAGAAATGATTTCTAGGAAAAATAAAGAGCAAACTATGAGGCAGCCGCAGTTCAAATTTGACCTACTTCCAACTCAATCGGCGGAAAATTGTCTTTTTCACCGGAGGTGGATCGATTCTTTTGACACCCAACCATTTTGTGAATTTAATATGGCTTAGTATTTTATAAAATTTATTTGGTCCAATTTTGCAACAAATGTATGGTAGGTCCTTCACAAAAAAAACACATTTCGGGCACTCGAAAAATGGAAATTGAATTTTCCGTGCAAAGAAAATGAAAACTCCCTTAGGCAACATTGTTTGCAATTCCAAGATGCACCCTTGTGCACAATATGAGATCATTTGAACAAACTATGCCACGAATGTGGCCATAAGATTGACCATTTGGCTTGAAAACCATGAATCTTCACGCATGATAGCTCATTTCTGAAAACACTTTTTCAAAATAATTTCCATATTACAAGTTTATTATTTTTCGTGGAAACTTGGTCACATATAATGACACAATGCGAAGGTTTTACAAATTTTTAATTTTTTTGAATTTTTTATGCCTGTTTCAAAATGCGGTCAAAATGGCGGGCTTGACCGTTCCTAGCTAGTGGTTGAATCTTGGAAAACTTTTGATGTTTCTCTGATTAAATAGATACTTATGTACCTAGAAATGATTTTTGGAAAAAATAAAGAGCAAACTATGAGGCAGCTGCAATTCAAATTTGACCCGCTTCCAACTCAATCGGCGGAAATTTGTCTTTTTCACCAGAGGTGGATCAAATCTTTTGACACCCAACCATTTGATCAATTGTGCATTAAATATGGTCTAATATTTTAGAAAATTAATTCGGTCCAAATTTGTAACAAATATATGATAGGTCCTTCACAAAAGAACTCATTTTGGACACTCAAAAAATGGAAAATGATTTTTTCGTTCAAAGAAAATGAAAACTTCCTTAGACGACAATGTTTTCCATTGCAAGATGCACCCTTGTGCACAATATGAGATCATTTCAACAAACTATGCCATGAACGTGGCCATAAGATTGATCATTTGGCTTGAAAGTCATGAATCTTCACACACGATAGCTCGTTTCTAAGAACACTTTTTAAAAATAATTGTCGTATTACAAGTTTATTATTTTTCCTTGTAATTTGGTCACATATAATGACACAATGCAAAGGTTTTTAATTATTTTGAAATTTTTATGCCTGTTTCAAAATGCGATCAAAATGGCGGGCATGACCATTCCTAGCTAGTGATTGAATCTTAGTATCTTTTTGGCGTTTCTCTGATTAAATAGATACTTTTGTACCTAAAAATGATTTTTGTAAAAAATAAATACTAAAATATAAGGCAACTGCAGTACAAATTTGACCCGGTTCCAACTAAATTGGCGAAAATATGTTTAAATGACCAAAAGTAGCTAGTAGGATTGGAAATGCATACAAATTGGTGATCATCCATAAAATGTGGTCTAAATTAATTGAAATTATTGGTGATGCCATTTTGAAAAATAATTTTGGTAGCTGTTTCACGAAACCCCCTATTTTTAGCACTACGAGATAATTTTAATAAATGCCTCATGTTTTGAACCAATCAGGAAGCAGCCCACGGATCAGCCCCCACTGTAGTCAATCTGAGCCGTCCAGACTCTCCTTCAGTCCCTCGATCCAGCGTCCCTCTCTCACCAACCCGCCCACTGAGGGAGTCCTAGACTAAGGGGTCCTCGGGCGTCCGGCCTGTTACCTTTGCGCCGGACTCATGGGCTGTGAAGATATGAAGACCGAAGACTGTACCCGTGTACGGATGGGACTCTCCTTGGCATGGAAGGCAAGCTTGGCGAACAACTATGAAGAGTCCATCTTATGTAACTGACTCTATGTAACCCTAGATCCCCCCGGTGTCTATATAAACCGGAGGGTGTAGTCCGGAAAGGATATACTCGATACCGTAGTCATACAGGCTAGACTTCTAGGGTTTAGCCATTACGATCTTGTGGTAGATCAACTCTTGTAATAGTCATATTCATCAATATCAATCAAGAAGGACGTAGGGTATTACCTCCATCAAGAGGGCCCGAACCTAGGTAAAACTTCTTGTCCCCTTTCTCCTGTTACCATCAACCCTAGACGCACAGTTCAGGACCCCTACCCGAGATCCGCTGGTTTTGACACCGACATTGGTGCTTTCATTGAGAGTTCCACTATGCCGCCGTCGCATTGGTTGATGGCTCGACTTATCGTCAAGGAAAATATCACCTCAGGAGGAGTGCTAGCCTCGGGCCAAACCCTCCGGCTGGGCAGTTTTACCATGACTGCCCGCTCGGCCTCTGAGCCGATGAGGATGACCTCCCGAGTCATCGAAAAACGTATCTGCGTTGATTCTGGATATGCCAAACGGATGGATCTGACGGAGTTATCATCTTTGAACGAACTCTTAGATCGCATCACTACCTTGGGAGTCGCTACACACTATGATCCGATTGGGCTTAAACCTGACCGGAGAGATATTAATTCTCCACCGATCACCCACCAGATAGCGGTAGTTGAGGAGCAAGATAACCCTTCCTCTATACTAAGGACGAACTACGTTCAGATCTTTGACCTCGAGAAGCCGGACACCTACTGACAGAAAGACACGCCCTGTCCTCCGAACTTAGAGTCGGACGACGGGCTTCCAAAATCAGAAGATACTCCAGAGCCCGGACTGTTCAGTTTGGCAAAACCTTAGACTTCGCATCATTGATCGGGTCAGGGTTCACATCCAACTCCATCCGACCACGCAGACATAAGCGCTCTAACAAGCATCCAACAGCAGCCCTAGGAAACGGTCCACCACTTTTGGGCTAGATTCCTCATTGTCAAGGACAAGGTCAAAGATTGTCACGACGAGGACGCAATATCAGCATTCCGCAACAATTGCACGAACGAAGGACTCCTCAATGCCATTAATCGCCGCCGCATACTACACTTTGCTGACTTGGCAACTATTGTATAGAAGTACAATGCAATGGAAAGCACCTAGAGAGATCAGACAGTCTGGGGGCTATCAGTCCCAACTCAACCACCGATCCAGGCAAAAAGGGCGCCCCCTGTAATGCGCCTAGACCAATAGCCAAAAAATGCAAACCCAGTATGCGGCGCGGAACCGTTTTGGAGGGATGGCTTGATGGCCCATGCAAAATACACACCACACCGGATACCATACCAACCCACAGCCTTAGAGCATGTTGGATACTCCGGCAGGTAGCCAAAAACGGCGAGGACATCTTCACCAAAGACACCCCAGAGCAACACCCTCCAGAAGACGACAAACCCAGAGTCCTGACAGTCTTTGAGACATTCAATTCAAACTACAAGCGCAAAAGAGCACTCCGCGAACTCGCCGAAGTCTGCCAGATCGCAACAATAAATCCTTGGAACGACACAGCGATAACCTTTAACGCTAGTGACGAACCAAAACACAGGACAGTCCGAACACCAGCCGCCTTGGTCCTCAGCCCAATTGTGGATGGCTTTTGGCTCACCAAGGTTCTCATGGACGGCGGCAGTGGACTGAACCTAATCTATGAGTATACAATACGAAAAATGGAAATAGACAGGAGCCGCATCGAGTAAAGCAGCACGACCTTCTGAGGAATCATTCCCAGTCGAGAGGCACGCAGGAAAAATCATGCTCGACTTGGTATTCGGCACGCCGGAGAACTATCGGTCCGAAGAGATAACCTTCCAGGTGGCCCCCTTCAACAGCGGATATCACGCCCTCTTAGGGAGAGATGCATTTACGTGCTTTCAAGCAATACTCCATTACGGGTACATGAAGCTTAAGATTCCCGGACCCAACGGTATAATCAGTCTAGTTAGTGATCCAGACATAGCACTCCGCGCCAAGAATAAAACCGCGTCCCTGGCCCTTGAGGCATTATCCGAAGCCCTCACGGCTGAAGAGTTAACCACGCTGCGCTCCATGGCGGACAAAGATGATGTGGTCCTAGACAAACGACCCAAATCCACCTCATTTAAACCGGCAGAAGAAATGGTCAAATTCCAAGTCCATCCAATGGACCCTAAGAAGATAGCATCCATCGGAGCACAACTAGACCCGACGGTTGACGCTGCTCTAGGAGAGTTCCTGCATGAGAATTGGGATATATTCGCCTGGCACCCTTCCGATATGCCAGGAATCCCACACGAGTTGGTCGAACACAGCCTCAATATATTGAAGGGACACAAGCCGGTCAAGCAAACACTGCAGCGCTTTTCCGAACCCAAACGCCAAGCTATGGGGGAAGAGCTAGCCAAGTTAATCGAGGCCGGATTCATCATAGAAATAAAACATCCGGAATGGCTAGCAAATTTGGTGATGGTACCAAAGAAGGACAAATCCTGGTGCCTGTGCGTCGATTTCAAAGACCTCAACAAGGTATGCCCCAAGGATCCCTTCCCCCTCCCCGCATCGATCAAATCATTGATGCCACCGCAGGACACGACTCACTATGTTTTCTGGAAGCATATTCCGGATACCACCAAATAAAAATGAAGGAATCCGACCAAGAGGCAACAACATTCATCACCCCATATGGGCCATTGTGCTTCAACACCATGCCCTTCGGGCTCAAGAACGCTGGCGCCACATACCAACGCATGATTCAAACATGCCTGGAGAAATAGATCAGAAAAACATTTGAAGCTTATGTGGATGACGTCGTCATCTAAAACTAGGCACGTCGAAACACTAATAGACGATTTACGTATCACATTCGACAACCTCCACGTGTATGACATTAAGCTCAATATGGAAAAATGCATTTTCGGCGTCCCCGCTGGAAAACTGTTGGGCTTCATCGTTTCCAATAGAGGAATTGAAGCAAACCCAGCCAAAATCCGAGCTTTGTCACAATTGCCTAAGCCAATAGACCTTAAACAAGTTCAAAAGCTTGTGGGTTGCGTAGCAGCTCTAAGCCGCTTTATCTCCAGATTGGGAGAAAAGGCACTGCCACTCTATCGCCTTCTACAGCGAACCGACCACTTCGAGTGGACGGACGCGACAACAGCCGGACTGGAGGAAATAAAAGCCCTTCTTGCAAGCAATCCAATCCAGGCCGCACCAAACGCCGGTGAACCGACGTTATTATACATATCGGCAACACATCAGGTGGTGAGCGTTGTACTCGTCGTTGAACGAGAACATGACGGGCATAAATTCTCGCTTCAGAAGCCTGTATACTACGTATCTACTGTCCTTACACCATGCAAATCTCGGTACCCTCATTATCAAAAGATAGCATACACGATCTTCATGGCATCCCGAAAGCTCCGTCACTACTTTCATGAGTGTTCGATCACGGTGGCCTCCGAATTACCACTCAATGACATTATAAACAACCGCGATGCTACGGGCCAGATTGCCAAATGGGCCATCGAGCTCCTCCCATTTGACATTACATATAAACCACATCGAGCTATCAAATCCCAGGTACTAGCCGACTTCGTCGCCGAATGGACAGAGGCCAAACTCCCTAAAGAGTACGGCACATACTCCAATTGGGTCATGTATTTCGACGTCTCCAAAATGCTGGCAGGGTTAGGAGCGGGTGTCGTTTTAACGTCCCCTACTGGAGATGTCGTTCAGTACGTCCACCAAATACTATACACAGACTCCAATAACGTAGCCGGATATGAGGCCTTATTACATGGTCTCCGGATGGCTGTCTCCATGGGCATACAACACCTAGAGGTGCGCGGGGACTCAAACCTGGCAATACCTCAAATAAATGGAGACTTCGACGCCAAAGATCCGAAGATGGTAGCATATCGTAATGCAGTCATAAAAATGCCAGCCCAATTCGAGGGGCTCGAGTTCTATCATGTGGCTCGAGAAAGTAATGAAGCGGTGAATGTTCTTGCTTGTATCGGCGCTAAGCGCGAGCCCGTCCCACCTAATATCTTCCTGGAAAGGCTTTTTAAGCCATCCGTGGTGTGGCAGGGGGAAAACGGAAATACTAGTCCAGATCCAAACATAACCCCAGATCCCGAAACACCGACGTCGTTGGGGGCTCAGCCACCGAAATAACACCGTCGGCGCATCTCATCATAGCAGTCATTGCCCCATGGACCGAACCCTTCCTAGCCTACCTTAACAGGAAGGAACTTCCTATGGACCAGAATGAGGCACGCTGCATTGTCCGGTGTTCAAAGGCCTACAAGGTTCATGATGGAGAGCTCTATAAGAAAAGCGCTACCGAAGTCCTTCAACGATGTATATTCGCGGTAGTAGTAGTAGTAGAGTCGGACTTGCTGCTGCATTGCCCAGTTATTAAAGGCATGCTCTATATTGTTTTGTCACATGCACTTTGGTGTATATATGATGGGGATTTTGTACATGAACAAAAGAAACAAGGGTAAAACTATATTTATCACTTTGCATAACCTCAGTACATTTACATGCACACGCACACACATTTGACTGCTGAGTGTTTGAATTATTGGAATGTGGGTGTTGGTCTGTTTATTCCCATGCTCTTTGCTGGTTTGGGGCCGGTGTGTTATTTATTGGGCTATTCAACACTATTTTTTGTGAGTCGGGAAGAAAAATGGAGCTGATAATTCGTTAGGCTATTCAAAACCTGGAAGGAAGATGAGTACTCTGGTTACTGATAATTTGTAGTCATGCTAACAAAATTTACAACTATTGTTTGATTCAAACCTTTGTTCTTTTTCTTGGTGTTTACAGGTGCCGATGAGTAGATGCTGGTCAAATCCTCGATGTCCTACATTGTCGGCAACCCCAGAATGTCCGACACTGAATTCGACAAGCTCAAGCTCGTATTCAACGTACCCCCAGCCTGGCCTATGATTCAAATTTACCTATTTATATTTATTCAAATTCATCTATTTACATGGTAGAGCGGTCGATAGACGTTTCCTTCATGCAGCAGTTTAAGTTGTGATTTTGCTTCCAATTAAATCTATCATGGATGTGTTTTATATAATTGAATATGAACAAAATTTGTTCTTGCTGTTGCATGTGAGGATCTAGGTGAAGGAAATATACCCTAGAGGCAATAATAAAGTTATTATTTATTTCCTTATTTCATGATAAATGTTTATTATTCATGCTAGAATTGTATTAATTGGAAACATAATACATGTGTGAATACATAGACAAACAGAGTGTCACTAGTATGCCTCTACTTGACTAGCTCGTTAATCAAAGATGGTTATGTTTCCTAACCATGAACAAAGTGTTGTTATTTGATTAACGAGGGTCACATCATTAGTTGAATGGATCTGATTGACATGACCCATTCCTATTAGCTTAGCACCCCGATCGTTTTAGTAATGTTGCTATTGCTTCCTTCATCCAATGACTTATACATGTTCCTATGACTATGAGATTATGCCAACTCCCGGTTTTGGCCGGAGGAACACTTTGGGTGCTACCAAAACGTCACAACGTAACTGGGTGATTATAAAGGAGCATTACAGGTGTCCCAAAGGTAGATGTTGGGTTGCGTATTTCGAGATTAGGATTTGTCACTCCGATCGTCGGAGAGGTATCTCTGGGCCCTCTCGGTAATGCACATCACTTAAGCCTTGCAAGCATGGCAACTAATGAGTTAGTTGCGGGATGATGTATTACGGAACGAGTAAAGAGACTTGCCGGTAACGAGATTGAACTAAGTATTGGATACTGACGATCGAATCTCGGGCAAGTAACATACCGATGACAAAGGGAACAACGTATGTTGTTATGCGGTCTGACCGATAAAGATCTTCGTAGAATATGTAGGAACCAATATGGGCATCCAGGTCCCGCTATTGGTTATTGACTGGAGACGTGTCTCGGTCATGTCTACATTGTTCTCGAACCGTAGGGTCCGCACGCTTAACGTTACGATGACAGTTATTATGAGTTTATGCATTTTGATGTACCGAAGGTTGTTCGGAGTCCCGGATGTGATCATGGACATGACGAGGAGTCTCGAAATGGTCGAGACGTAAAGATTGATATATTGGAAGCCTATGCTTGGACATCGGAAGTGTTCCGGGTGAAATCGGGATTTTACCGGATTACCGGGAGGTTACCGGAACCCCCCGGGAGCCAAATGGGCCATACATGGGCCTTAGTGGAAAGGGAGAAAGGGGCAGCCCAAGGATGGGCTGCGCGCCTCCCCCCCTTCCCCTAGTCCTATTAGGACTAGGGAAGGTGGCCGGCCAACCCCTCTCTCTTTCCCCACTTGGGGAGTCCTATTTGGAATAGGATTGGAGGGGAGTCCTACTCCCGACGGGAGTAGGACTCCTCCTATGGCTGCCGCACCCCTCCCCCTTTGCTCCTTTATATACGGGGGCAGGGGGCACCTCTTGACACACAATTGATCATTGAGATCGTTCCTTAGCCGTGTGCGGTGCCCCTTGCCACCATATTCTACCTCAGTCATATTGTTGCAGTGCTTAGGCGAAGCCCTGCGTCGGTAGTACATCAAGATCGTCACCACGCCGTCGTGCTGACGGAACTCATCCTCGACGATTTGCTGGATCGGAGCCCGAGGATCGTCATCAAGCTGAACGTGTGCTAAGAACTCGGAGGTGCCGGAGTAACGGTGCTTGGATCGGTCGGATCGGGAAGAAGACGTACGACTACTTCCTCTACGTTGTGTCAACGCTTCCGTTGCAATCTACAAGGGTACGTAGATCATACTCTCCCCTCGTTGCTATGCATCACCATGATCTTGTGTGTGCGTAGGAAATTTTTTGAAATTACTACGTTCCCCAACAGTGGTATCAGAGCCTAGGTTTTATGGTTTGATGTTATATGCACGAGTAGAACACAAGTGAGTTGTGGGCGATATAAGTCATACTGCCTACCAGCATGTCATACTTTGGTTCAGCGGTATTGTTGGATGAAGCGGCCCGGACCGACATTATGCGTACGCTTACGCGAGACCGGTTTCCCCGACGTGCTTTGCACAAAGGTGACTTGCGGGTGACTGTTTCTCCAACTTTAGTTGAACCAAGTGTGACTACGCCCGGTCCTTGCGAAGGTTAAAACGGAGTCTATTTGACAAACTATCGTTGTGGTTTTGATGCGTAGGTGAGATTGGTTCTTGCTTAAGCCCGTAGCAGCCACGTAAAACTTGCAACAACAAAGTAGAGGACGTCTAACTTGTTTTTGCAGGGCATGTTGTGATGTGATATGGTCAAAACATGATGAGATATATGTTGTTGTATGAGATGATCATGTTTTGTTGAAGTTATCGGCAACTGGCAAAAGCCTTATGGTTGTCTCTTTGTTGCATAAGATGCAAGCGTCCAATAATTGCTTTACTTTATCGCTATGCGATAGCAATAGTTGCAAGAGCAATTGTTGGCGAGACGACCATGTGACGACACATTGATATAGATCAATATGATGGAGATCATGGTGTCATGCTGGTGATGATATAGATCATGACAGTACTTTGGAGATGGAGATCAAAGAAGCAAGATGATGATGGCCATATCATGTCACATATATTGATTGCATGTGATGTTTATCTTTTATGCATCTTATCTTGCTTTGATTGACGGTAGCATTATAAGATGATCTCTCACTAAATTATCAAGAAGTGTTCTCCCTGAGTATGCACCGTTGCGAAAGTTCTTCGTGCTGAGACACCACGTGATGATCGGGTGTGATAGGTTCTACGTTCAAATACAACGGGTGCAAAACAGTTGCACACGCGGAATACTCAGGTTATACTTGACGAGCCAAGCATATACAGATATGGCCTCGGAACACGGAGACCGAAAGGTTGAGCGTGAATCATATAGTAGATATGATCAACATAATGATGTTCACCAATGAAATTACTCCATCTCACGTGATGATCGGACATGGATTAGTTGATTTGGATCACGTGATCACTTAGAGGATTAGAGGGATGTCTATCTAAGTGGGAGTTCTTAAGTAATATGATTAATTGAACTTTAATTTATCATGAACTTAGTCCTGGTAGTATTAGCATATCTATGTTGTAGATCAATAGCTCGCGTTGTTGCTTTCATATGCTTATTTTGATATGTTCCTAGAGAAAATTGTGTTGAAAGATGTTAGTAGCAAAGATGCGGATTGGATCCGTGATCTGAGGTTTATCCTCATTGCTGCACAGAAGAATTATGTCCTTGATGCACCGCTAGGTGATGGACCTATTGCAGGAGCAGATGCAGACGTTATGAACGTTTAGCTAGCTCAATATGATGACTACTTGATAGTTTAAGTGCACCATGCTTAACTGCTTAGAATCGGGACTTCAAAGACGTTTTGAACGTCATGGACCATATAAGATGTTCCAGTGAGTTGAAGTTAATATTTCAAGCAAATACCCGAGTTGAGAGATATGAGATCTCCAACAAGTTCTATAGCTAAAAGATGGAGGAGAATCGCTCAACTAGTGAGCATGTGCTCAGATTGTCTGGGTACTACAATCGCTTGAATCAAGTGGGAGTTAATCTTCCAGATAAGATAGTGATTGACAGAATTCTCTAGTCACCATCACCAAGTTAGTAGAACTTCGTGATGAACTATAATATGCAAGGGATAACGGAAATAACTCCCAAGCTCTTCGTGATGCTGAAATCAACGAAGGTAAAAATCAAGAAAAACATCAAGTGTTGATGGTTGACAAGATCACTAGTTTCAAGAAAAGGGCAGAGGGAAGAAGGGGAATTTCAAGAAGAACAGCAAGCTAGTTGCTGCTCAAGTGAAGAAGCCTAAGTCTGATCCTAAGCCTGAGACTAAGTGCTTCTACTGCAAAGGGACTGGTCACTAGAAGCAGAACTGCCCCAAATATTTGGCGGATAAGAAGGATGGCAAAGTGAACATAAGTATATTTGATATACATGTTATTGATGTGTACTTTACTAGTGTTTATAGCAACCCCTCAGTATTTGATACTAGTTCAGTTGCTAAGAGTAGTAACTCGAAACGGGAGTTGCAAAATAAACAGAGACTAGTTAAGGGTGAAGTGACGATGTGTGTTGGAAGTGGTTCCAAGATTGATATGATCATCATCGCACACTCTCTATAATTTCGGGATTAGTGTTGAACCGAAATAAGTGTTATTTGGTGTTTGCGTTGAGCATGAATATGATTTGATCATGTTTATTGTAATACGGTTATTCATTTAAGTAAGAGAATAAATTGTTATTCTGTTTACATGAATAAAACCTTGTATGGTTACACACCCAATGAAAATAGTTCGTTGGATCTCGATCGTAGTGATACACATAATCATAATATTGAAACCAAAAGATGCAAAGTTAATAATGATAGTGCAACTTATTTGTAGCACTGCCGTTTAGGTCATATTGGTGTAAAGCGCATGAAGAAACTCCATGCTGATGGGATTTTGGAATCACTTGATTATGAATCAGTTGATGCTTGTGAACCATGCCTCATGGGCAAGATGACTAAGACTCTGTTCTTCGGAACAATGGAGCGAGCAACAGATTTGTTGGAAATCATACATACTGATGTATGTGGTCCGATGAATATTGAGGCTCACGACAGGTATCATTATTTTCTGATCTTCATAGATGATTTGAGCAGATATGAGTATATCTACTTGATGAAACATAAGTCTGAAACATTTGAAAAGTTCAAAGAATTTCAGAGTGAAGTGAAAAATCATCGTAACAAGAAAATAAAGTTTCTACGATCTGATCGTAGAGAAGAGTATTTGAGTTATGAGTTTGGCCTTCAGCTAAAAACAATGTGAAATAGTTTCACTACTCATGCCACCTGGAACACCACAATGTAATGGTGTGTCCGAACGTCATAACCGTACTTTATTAGATATGGTGCGATCTATGATGTCTCTTACCGATATACCACTATCGTTTTGGGTTTATGCATTAGAGACAGCTGCATTCACGTTAAATAGGGCACCATCTAAATCCGTTGAGGCGACACCGTATGAACTATGGTTTGGCAAGAAACCTAAGCTGTCGTTTCTTAAAGTTTGGGGTTGCGATGCTTATATGAAAAGGTTTCATCCTGATAAGCTCAAACTCAAATCGGGGAAGTGCGTCTTCATAGGATATCCACAGGAAACTATTGGATACACCTTCTATCACAGATCTGAAGGCAAGACTTTTGTTGCTAAATTCGGAAACTTTCTGGAGAAGGAGTTTCTCTCGAAAGAAGTGAGTGGGAGGAAAGTAGAACTTGACGAGGTAACTGTACCTGCTCCCTTACTGGAAAGTAGTACATCACAGAAAACTGTTTCAGTGACACCTACACCAGTTAGTGAGGAAGCTAATGATAATGATCATGAAACTTCAGATCAAGATACTACTGAACCTCATAGATCAACCAGAGTAAGATCCGCACCAGAGTGGTACGGTAATCCTGTTCTGGAAGTCATGCTACTAGATCATGATGAACCTACGAACTATGAAGAAGCGATGGTGAGCCCAGATTCCGCAAAGTGGCTTGAAGCCATGAAATCTGAGATGGGATCCATGTATGAGAACAAAGTATGGACTTTGGTTGACTTGCCCGATGATCGGCAAGCAATTGAGAATAAATGGATCTTCAAGAGGAAGACGGACGCTGATAGTAGTGTTACTATCTACAAAGCTAGAATTGTCGCAAAAGGTTTTTCGACAAGTTCAAGGTGTTGACTACGATGAGATTTTCTCACTCGTATCTATGCTTAAGTCTGTCCGAATCATGTTAGCAATTGCCGCATTTTATGAAATCTGGCAAATGGATAAACAAAACTGCTTTCCTTAATGGATTTACTAAAGAAGAGTTGTATACGATGCAACTAGAAGGTTTTGTCGATCCTAAAGGTGTTAACTAAATATGCAAGCTCCAGCGATCCATCTATGGACTGGTGCAAGAATCTTGGAGTTGGAATATACGCTTTGATAAGTTGATCAAAGCATGTAGTTTTATACAGACTTGCGGTGAAGCCTGTATTTACAAGAAAGTGAGTGGGAGCACTACAGTATTTCTGATAAGTATATGTGAATGACATATTGTTGATCGGAAATAATGTAGAATTATTCTGTAAAGCATAAAGGAGTGTTTGAAAGGAGTTTTTCAAAGAAAGACTTCGGTGAAGCTGCTTACATATTGAGCTTCAAGATCTATAGAGATAGATCAAGACGCTTGATAAGTTTTTCAATGAATACATACCTTGACAAGATTTTGAAGTAGTTCAAAATGGAACAGTCAAAGAAAAAGTTTCTTGCCTGTGTTACAAGGTGTGAAGTTGAGTAAGACTCAAAGCCCGACCACGGCAGAAGATAGAAAGAGAATGAAAGTCAGTCCCTATGCCTCAGTCATAGGTTCTATAAAGTATGCCATGCTGTATACCAGATCTATTGTATGCCCTACCACTGAGTTTGGCAAGGGAGTACGATAGTGATCTAGGAGTAGATCACTGGACAGCGGTCAAAATTATCCTTAGTGGAATAAGGATATGTTTCTCGATTATGGAAGTGAAAAAAAAAGGTTCGTCGTAAAGGGTTACGCAGATGCAAGTTTTGACACTAATCTAGATGACTCTAAGTCTTGGTCTAGATACATATTGAAAGTGGGAGCAATTAGCTAGAGTAGCTCCATGCAGAGCATTGTTGACATAGAAATTTGCAAAATACATACGGATCTGAATGTGGCAGACCCGTTGACTAAGATTCTCTCACCAGCAAAACATGATCACGCCTTAGTACTCCTTGGGTGTTAATCACATAGCGATGTGACCTAGATTACTGAATCTAGTAAACCCTTTGGGTGTTGGTCACATGGCAATGTGAACTATGGGTGTTAATCACATGATGATGTGAACTATCGATGTTAATCACATGGTGATGTGATCTAGATTATTGACTCTAGTGCAAGTGGGAGACTGAAGGAAATATACCCTAGAGGCAATAATAAAGTTATTATTTATTTCCTTATTTCATGATAAATGTTTATTATTCATGCTAGAATTGTATTAATCGGAAACATAATACATGTGTGAATACATAGACAAACAGAGTGTCACTAGTATGCCTCTACTTGACTAGCTCGTTAATCAAAGATGGTTATGTTTCCTAACCATGAACAAAGTGTTGTTATTTGATTAACGAGGTCACATCATTAGTTGAATGATCTGATTGACATGACCCATTCCATTAGCTTAGCACCCGATCGTTTAGTATGTTGCTATTGCTTCCTTCATGACTTATACATGTTCCTATGACTATGAGATTATGCAACTCCCGTTTGCCGGAGGAACACTTTGGGTGCTACCAAACGTCACAACGTAACTGGGTGATTATAAAGGAGCATTACAGGTGTCTCCAAAGGTAGATGTTGGGTTGGCGTATTTCGAGATTAGGATTTGTCACTCCGATCGTCGGAGAGGTATCTCTGGGCCCTCTCGGTAATGCACATCACTTAAGCCTTGCAAGCATGGCAACTAATGAGTTAGTTGCGGGATGATGTATTACGGAACGAGTAAAGAGACTTGCCGGTAACGAGATTGAACTAAGTGTTGGATACTGACGATCGAATCTCGGGCAAGTAACATACCGATGACAAAGGGAACAACGTATGTTGTTATGCGGTCTGACCGATAAAGATCTTCATAGAATATGTAGGAGCCAATATGGGAATCCAGGTCCCGCTATTGGTTATTGACCGGAGACGTGTCTCGGTCATGTCTACATTGTTCTCGAACCGTAGGGTCCGCACGCTTAACGTTACGATGACAGTTATTATGAGTTTATGCATTTTTGATGTACCGAAGGTTGTTCGGAGTCCCGGATGTGATCACGGACATGACGAGGAGTCTCGAAATGGTCGAGACGTAAAGATTGATATATTGGAAGCCTATGTTTGGACATCGGAAGTGTTCCGGGTGAAATCGGGATTTTACCGGAATACCGGGAGGGTTACCGGAACCCCCCGGGAGCCAAATGGGCCAACATGGGCCTTGGTGGAAAGGTGAAATGGCTGCCCCATGGGCTGCGCGCCTCCCCCCCTTCCCCTAGTCCTATTAGGACTAGGGAAGGTGGCCGGCCAACCCCTCTCTCTTTCCCCACTTGGGGAGTCCTATTTGGAATAGGATTGGAGGGGAGTCCTACTCCCGACGGGAGTAGGACTCCTCCTATGGCTGCCGCACCCCTCCCCCTTTGCTCCTTTATATACGGGGGCAGGGGGCACCTCTTGACACACAATTGATCATTGAGATCGTTCCTTAGCCGTGTGCGGTGCCCCTTGCCACCATATTCTACCTCGGTCATATTGTTGCAATGCTTAGGCGAAGCCCTGCGTCGGTAGTACATCAAGATCGTCACCACGCCGTCGTGCTGACGGAACTCATCCTCGACGCTTTGCTGGATCGGAGCCCGAGGATCGTCATCAAGCTGAACGTGTGCTAAGAACTCGGAGGTGCCGGAGTAACGGTGCTTGGATCGGTCGGATCGGGAAGAAGACGTACGACTACTTCCTCTACGTTGTGTCAACGCTTCCGTTGCAATCTACAAGGGTACGTAGATCATACTCTCCCCTCGTTGCTATGCATCACCATGATCTTGCGTGTGCGTAGGAAATTTTTTGAAATTACTACGTTCCCCAACACTAGGGTTTATTTGTTTCCCGATATTTTGATGTTTGCGTAACCTAGCATCGGCCTCTGTATGTCAATTCTAAGAATTTTACTTTTGTTTATTCTAGTACTGCTTGTAGCGTACCTGGGACATGATCATATTGAGGAACCATTTTTATCCTACTTAGATTCTTCATTATATTTGAGTTGTAGTAGTGATTGGGTCACTTCCTAGCCTTAGTTTATTTATCGTCGTGTTTGCTTGTGTGCATGTTCAAGCGACTATTGCTGGTGTGCCAAAAGTTGCTTGGAGCTCATGTAGGTTAGTAATTAAACACAACTGAACATATTCATGAAAATTCTGTTAGTTGGTGGATGGCTTCTAGTTGTAAATGCCATTTGAAGAAAGAGACCACACATTCATTCATCTGCTGTAACCCCAAGTTTGGTATGTTAACGTGGCGTTAATTTTATGTTGCAGATCAGTATGAAACAAGATTTGAGATTTGGAAGCTGGGAAGCTGGGAAGCTGGGGAATGCGAAGTTTGAAGAGACCTGGAGTATTTCGACTGATTGCCATTTGTATATGTGTTATATGATGATGTAACACACTGATTCTGCTATTGTATGATGTATCAAACTGATTTTGGCTATTATTTGAAGTGTTACGTGTGTTCTTTGTCTATTCCCATTTGAATATTGGTTTATTTATTTACTAGCAAATTGAAATTTGAAGAAAATGACCTTCACAACTGGGACCCACTTACCAAAAGAACCTGACAATTGGGACCCATCTTTAAAAAAAGAAGTACTTGATCCGTTCAACCAAAAAGGCCACAGCCTAGAAAATAAAAAAGGCTTAGTTGTTGGCCTCGGCCCATATAGACACCTAATAGGACCGGGCTGATTCTTGTCAACGACTTTTTCATTTGGTCGCAATTTTGCCATGTCAGCTTGCCACGTCGGATCCGACGTGGCCTGGGTAGAGAGCTAGCGACCAAAACATAAGGTCGTTGAACCAATGACCTTTTGTTTTAGTCATTGCCTTCCACGACCTTCTCACAGAGAAGGTCGTTAATTTCAGTTTACGACCGCTGGCTTTTGACCTTCTGTTTTCGGTCACAAAAAGGTCACAAATGAAAAACAATGAACTTTCAGTGACCAATAGTGATGGTCAGAAGTTGACATATTTCTTGTAGTGTAAGCTAACCAGAGAGTTGGTAAGGCAAACTCAGTTGGGACCGAATCGCTCATTTCAGTGAGACCGAAACGTTACGAAAAGGGAACAAAGAGTTTGCATTGCGAATTTGATGGGACCGATCGCTCATCTCGGTTGGACCGAAATGTTACGAAGGGAAACAGGGAGTTTGCAATCCCATCTCGGTGAGACCGAGATCCCTATCGGTGAGATCGAAGTGACTAGGGTTTCTGGTAGTGGATATGTCAAGTGAACTCGGTGGGGCCGGATAGATAATTTTGGTGGGGCCAAGTTTGACTTTTGGTTTGGGACATATGTGGATATGAGAAAGTGGTTGAGGGCTTTTGGAGCACATCACTACGCATTTTGAGCAAGCAAGCCATTAAGCAACACCCCATCCCCTTTTAATAGTATTGGCTTTTCCTATGGACTCAATGTGATCTTGGATCACTAAACTGAAAATGTGGAGTCTTGAGCTTGAGCCAATTTGTGTGCTTAGCATTTTGAGGGGTCCACATTTCTAATCCATGCCATGCCAATTATTGAACTTTCTGGAATGATCATCTTGAAATAGCATTAGTTCAATGAGCTATATGCTGTTAGGAATTACCAAAACCACCCAGGGATAGTTGCACTTTCAATCTCCCCCTTTTTGGTAATTGATGACAACATATAGATCAAAGCATCGACAAATGATAATAAGATTGAAATACATCGTCGCTTTGAGAAGTATGTGATAAGCAAGAGCTCCCCCTAAATTTGTGCATTATTTGAAATTTGCATTTGAATGCAAATGCACAATCGATTAGGATCATGCCTTACTCTTCCATGTCACATACATCTTGGTGGAGCGCTCAAAATGATAGAGGGTAAAAAACATGCACTCATCACCAAGCAAAGTGAATGATCATATATGGGATGTAACAGATAATATCATCCAAGCAAACATTGAAGTAGGCATGATCGACCACATGATCATACAAACAAGTATCTCACACAAAGACATAAAGAGTATTAAACGAGCAGACACAAAAGTACCAAGCAAATAGAAAGAGATACAAAGAATAAAAACACTCTCTCTCTCGAAGCCTATGATCTATACATTTCTCCCCCTTTGCAACAAGTTACCAAAAAGTTTGAAAATTCATAGTGCTATGTGTCTCTCTAGGCTTGGTGTTCGGGAGGTGGTGTTGAGAGGACTCCAAGGATGAAGGCATCAGTAGATATTGTTGGAGCTGGTGTAGTGGCAACTGGAGGTGGCACTGAAGTTGTTGCTGGTGCGGAAGTAGTTGCTCTGGTGTCAGCCACGGGCACTGCAGTAGGCCTCTAACCTCTAGGCACTCTCTGAAAAGCATCTGTGGTAGCCTTTCCTTTCTTCTCCTCTGCTTCCTCCTAGAGTTGCTCAACAGTTGTCTGCATCTCAGTTACTTTCAGATCAAGATCATAGAATTTGGTCTCAATAATCCTCTCCAAGCTCTCCTAATTCTTGTTTAGGGTGGCCAAGCCCTTCTCAATCCTCAATGTTGCTTGAATCAGAAGCAATTTGATCTTGTTTTGACTTTAAGAACACTTGAGATTCCTCCTCAACACTTGGCATCTTTGCAGCTTTCTCTACCCTTGCCTTTCTCTCTTCTCTTATGCTTGCACTGATGTGGGATCATCCTCATTCATCACAACAGTATTATCCTCAAATTCTGGTCTCAAAGGTAAATGCTCCTTATCCAACAAATAAGTGTATGTGCCCATCTTGGAGTTGATGAGCACCTGAATATGTGGATCATACCCACAAGGTCTCTACTGGTCAGCAACTGTCCTTTTGATTGTTTCAACAATCAGGCTCATGACCTTGAATTTCTGAGGTACATCAAATATCTACCGCAAGTTGATTGAATGGCCTCTGATCATCTTGTGATCTCTAGATTTGGGCAACAATGTATGCCTCAATATAGTGTTGATTGTAGCTAGACCAGACAACAAGTAATGTACAGATCCAAGCTTGTGTGTTTCCAGTGCCTTGTCTTGGATCTCCTTGTACATATTTGCCATCGAGTTGCGGTCTTTCTTATTCTTGGCATAGACATCCAAGTCATCTTCATGCTCTTCAGGGGCATTTATCAACTTTTCCCACTCCTCAACAGTTGACTGGTACCTTGTACCCTCAGACATCCATACTATTCTTCCATCTGGATAAAATGAGCTGTAGAATAAAACTGCATAATGAGTTCATCATTCCATTTTATCAGCTCTTGACCCACAAACTCGTCAACACCACATGCTTTGAAGCTCTCATGTACACCTGGAAAATGATATTCATTCTCATGAATTTACTCCCAGTCAGCCCACTTCATGTCACAATCTATAGGCTTCTTGTCCAGCAGAATGGTTTCATAGAAATCTTGTTGCTCTTTGGTGTGGAACTTGACGTCCACAGCAGTCTTCCTTCTCACAGCATAGGGATCACTTTGTCTCCAAAGTCTCAGACCTGCATCCTTCCTAATGCTCATATCCTCTTCCACTGGATGGGTGCCATTGTGATCTGGAATCTTTGGTTTAAGTTTCCTTAGCACTTGGGCTTCAGCATCTTCTTCTTCCATCTCAGGCACCGGGGCCTTGGTCTTTTCTACAGCTGGAATGTTCCTAGTGCTCCTCTTGGGCTTTGAAGTCTTTTGAGCTTGAGTAGAAGCCTTGGGGTCAGTCTTGGGGTTTGAAGTAGCAGCGCCTGACTTAATTGCGTCCCCCATCAGCTTCTGGGACTTGGATAATGGTGCAGCATCCTCTTCCTCTTCCTCTTTAGCTGGATCCCTCATCATAGAGGATCTACCAATGACTCTGGCAGTGGTCTTCTTGACCCTCTCTTTCCTTTTCTTACCTTCACCAGCCTCCTTTGGTTCAAGTGTGAACTCCACAGTTCCCTGAGTGGAGGCTTTGGCTTTTGACATAGGAATCCTCTTGACAGGTGCCAACTTGTGCAATCCAGGCTTTGTTGTAGCAGCAGTACCATATTCCTTCTTCATGACTTTCTTCTTGGAGCTAACTTCCTCCTCTATAGCCACATAGTCCTCATCCTCAGAATATGAGGTTCTCTTCTTCCTTGATCTAGTGGCTGCCTTGGGCAAATTGCTTGGAGTGCTCCTGCTTCCATCATCATAGCTGCTTGAGGGACTAGTGCCCTCACTCAAGTTTACTTGCTCTTCTGATTTGTTTTGGCTATCACTCTGGTCAGACATACTGGCAAGGCAAACTGACAGCAAACCCTGTGAATAGATATACATGAGGTAGAGTGGATGAGCATCACAAAGTGCAGAGTTTTTGCAAAATAGATGAGTTAAAACTTAGTTTTATTTCTCCACAGAAATCATTTCGGAGATACCGATTTGTTAAACTCGGTGACACTGAAGCAACTTTTGGAGTCTAAACTAGTGAACTCGGTCAGACCAAGTCACTGTTCGGTGGCTCCGAGATTTCTAGGGTTTCCCAGAGAGTCTAACTTGGTCGCACTGATTTGCAACTTTCGGTTAGACCGAAAAGTGCAACTGCAATGGCCTAAGCCAAATCGGTGAGACTGATTTCTACAACTCGGTAGGTCCGAGATGAGTTCGGCGGAAACCTAACCCTAAATTTTTGAATCAAACCTAATCTAAGGAACGTTTTCTCTGCATAGATTGATTTCATACGTGGTAAAGAACATGGCATTACATTGTGCTAAGAATCGGAGTAAGGGATTAGCACAAAAGATCAAACTCATACCCTAGTTCGGCGGTGAGTTTGCTACAGCAGCTACGATGGTGTTGAATTTCCTTGACGACGACGGAAACCAGCAGCGGGAGGTCGCCGGTGACGAGAAGACGATCTAGGGACCTGAGGCGGCAGAGCAAGACACGCGCGGGCTGAGAGGTTTTGAAGAAATTTCCAAAAATTCACCCGTGGCTATATATATATATCCTGACCCTATCGGTGTGACCGAGTGGAACAACTCGGTGGCACCGAGAAGCAGAATCGCGAGCGGTTACTGTGACTCAGTGTGACTGAAAAGTTCAAATCGGTTGCACTGAGATTGAAAACCTAGATCAACTGAGTGAACTCGGTGTGACCGAAGTGGATGGATCGGTCAGACCGAAATGCACAGAGAGGTTTCGGAAGTTTAAGTCTATGACGAATCGGGGACTCCGAGTGCTCCTCACAAAGAGTGGTTCGAATCTCACTTGATCAAACTTTGTGATGTAGCATGAATAGAGTTTGAGACAGGAAAAGCATAGATAGCTAGAGGAAGTTCTTAGGCATTCTTGTCCATCAATTTGGCAAAAGAGAAAAATCCAAACAATCAAAACAACAAATGGATGTCCTCGAATGAGTAAAATATGCAATCAACATGCTCACACAACAAAATGGCAAATGAAATATGTGACAAAGCATGCACAAACACTCTAGCATCCACTGGTGCACGTCAGTCCTAAACAAACGGTTTTTAACCCCTTTCCGCAACGACATTTGGAACCGTTGCCAAGTGAGTGTGGGCGATAGGGGGGTCCTTCCCACACGACCCAGAAACCGTCAGGGATAGGGAGCCTTGATGCATACGGTTGTCCCTATATAACCGTTTCCAGTATCTCGAATATCACAAACGCTTCATACTTGCTACTCGTTTGTGCTCGCATTGCCATCGCAGTCGGAGTTTTGTGGTTCTGCCTAAAACCAGGCAGATTCCATGCACGGGAGTTTTCCAGGCAGATTCTAGGCATGGGAGTTTTACGATGCCTGGCACATCACAAACAGTTCATGATTATAAACCGTGTATGATAGGTAGACAATCACACACATTTAGTTTTCCCGCACTGTATGTGATAGTGTCTGACATCACACACGCTTTGCAAACGGCAACTGTGTGCATGCTTGCACACATTTCCTCTCTGTGAACCATCTCGGATTATGGAGTATATCGCAAACGTTTGTGTTTTACCAATCGTGTGTGCCGTAATGACCTGCACAACATAATTTCGCCCTAATTTAATTGCTGCTATTTAAAATTGTACCTAATTTAAACTTGAAAGTAGGCTATAGCTTTATTCATATCCATCAGGTTCAAACAACCAATGCATTATTCGATCCATAGGTACATGTGTTTAAAAATTACAGAAGAACCAAATAAGAATGATGTACCAGGGTTCTGTACTTGTACTATTACAGATGGTAAAGAAAGAGGCGACAGACATTCCAGTTGCCGAACAAGGTGAAGTAGAATGGCCCTATTGTGCTCTCCTGGATGCAGAAGGCAAGAAGGAATCTAGTCCAACCCCTTGTGATGGCCGGCCGCCAATCATGTAGTTTGAGAGGTAATCTTGAGTAAACTGCTTCAGGATCCACTACAAAAGAAAAAAGATTAAGATATTGTCATCTAACACAACTCATTACGGGCAGTAAAAAGAAGGCTACGTGGTTCTTAGTTATCATCCTGCAGTTCACTGTTGTCTTGCATAAAGTGTAAACAAATAGTTCTATTGACATATTTTGACCCGTTATAGTAACAATCTTTATCAATTTCCTCACTTGATGCTGGTTCATGAATATCTCATTGCCCCATACGCAGAAAGGGTCGAAGTGTGGATCTTTGGCAATGATATATGTACCAAAAAGCACCAAGTTGATATTAGAAGCTAAACAATAATTTAAAAATGATGTAGTACAACGCACCATCCATCCCATTATATAAGATTTTATTACATGTATATCTAGACATCATCAGAACATTAAGGTAACACTCTTCCTTGTTGCTATGTAGCCTGGGATTGCATATTCAGTCATTCAGTACAATGCATGTTAACTGCAATATCCTTAACAATAACCAAATATTGTAATTCATAGTGGTATTGTTGAAACTGTTATTGATGAAATTGAACTGCACGGCAAATAGTTGCACATATAGAGCATCACATTGTGAAGAACTAAAATAAACAAGTCATAAAGACATCTCTAGGCGATCCTTAAAAAGTTAAAGGACTAAAACCCATAGTGGATATATATACTCTAGCAATTTTTGGCCTTTTCTAGTTGATCCCCTAAACTTAAGGTTGTAAACTTCAATTTGATCAAGTTCAAAGCAGGTTCAACCGAAAGTAGCATGCATTCAAACATAAACATAGATAGTTTTGCATAAAGGAACATAAAACATAAATTTAAACTAAGCTAAACTACTTTCGGTCGAAGTAGAGGCCGAGCCAATCCTTCCTCGTCATGTACGGTGTGCCGCGAGTCGGGTCTGGGCCAATACCGTCGTTGGGGTCATTGGGGAAGGCACTCCTCCACTCGTCGATATCAATCTCCTCATCCTCGGGGCCCACCTCGACGCCCTTCGTGCCGCTGTCACCGCCGCCTTCGACCTCGTCATCAGAGGAGAGCGCGATAACCTCGCCGCCCTCGGCACCGCCGTCCTTGCCGCCTTTGACCTCATCATCGGAGGAGAGCGCGATAACCTCCACAAGCTTCGGGTGCTGCTGGCAAATCTCTTGCATGTAGGCCTCATCGCAGTCTCGTCCTCGAGACGCTCCACGCCTCGCGGTGCTCCCACGCCATAGCCGAGCTCACCACCCCTGGATGCGGCGGAACAAGGTGGACTAGATGTGTGCCGAAAGGGAAATTGAGCCTAGCTGCCGCGCCGTGGTTGTGGACCTACCAGCGGTCGTCCTCCGTGGCCACGAGATCGGCCATGTGGAAGCTACCGAGCCACTAGCGGGTGTGGGTCTCTCGATCTGTGATCTCGGCGACCACGTCCCCCATCGCCGCTGCCGGACGCCGAGGTAGGACTTCGTCGGTTGCCGGGTCCGGGGGAGGACGGGGAAGTCCTCGAACCGGCATAGGGGCGCGGCGGCGGGTAGATCTGGGGACCAGTGACGGCGGATCGGGCTCGCGGAGGACGACGGGGACACCTCGGTGGCCACCTCGTCGGCGTCGGGTGAAAAGGCCGTGATAAACCTCCTTTTCGCCATTGGCTACTCGATCTCCCTAGCAAACAGGAAGAGGTTGAGGATGGAGGCACCGGCGATGGCAGCGACCTACCAATGGTTTCGAGGGTTGTGTGTGTCTTTGTGAGCGGAGGTTGTGTTTGAGGAAATACCGCGGCAACTGAAAAATTAACTAGGCGGGAGTAACAAGGCGGGGCTACTGAAAATTTGGATGAAGGGCGGGTAGATATTTTTGAGATTGTGAGGGATGCAGAGGTGGGAGTAAAATGCCGGGGCTACTGAAAATTTGAATCAAGAGACTGAAGTAGAGCGGGAGTAACAGACATCACACACGGTCTGCACATACTAATCATGTTCTATCAAATATTAAAACCTTCTACGCGGTAGATATTTTCGAGACTGCGAGGGCTGCAAAGGCGGGAGTTTTGGGGGAGCGAGCTAGTGTGCTTGACACGCCGGCTGTGGACTATAGCCGACGCACCTTCTCGCGTAAGCAATAGGCATACTATACCCGACGGTGCTCCAAGATATTTTGTACTACATCTCACACGGTTGGAGAGAATAGACGGTGTGGGATCTACTTGATTTGAATTACTAAATGGGGTCACAGCGGCAATGGACGCTGTTTGAATTGCTAGACCTTTTATCTGTAGTGAACATGCAACTATATGTGTGTCATAAAAAATTTGGAATTATCCAGGGTTCGTTTGGACATTTCATACATTAAAATGGTTTTCTAGCCATTTCAGGTGCATAATTCAAAATTAAACTACATGCACATGCTCCGGTGCATACAAATTGGTTGAAAAATCAAATCTGTGTCCTTCAATGCATGCTTAGGTCCCATGGAAGAAACGGGAATGAATTTTTTGGGGTTCGTTTAGCATTTTTATATATTAATTGGGTTTTCTAGGCATTCTATGTGCATAATTCAAATTTGAACTACAAGCACATGCTCCAATGCACTAAAGTTGGTTGAAAAATCACATGTGTGTCCTTGGGTGAATTTCTAGGTCCCATGCAAGAGATGGGAATGAATCTCAAACACCAAGGCATTGTTGATTGCCAGCAAAATGTTGAGATACCTGGTTTTTAAATTTTAGTAAATCCAAAACTCGTCTGAAATTCATGAAACTTGGCATGCTATCATGGAGTGGCATCAACATGCCGTGGTGAAAATTTTGTCCCATTTGGGGCAGGTTTGGGTATAAGCTTCTCACAAACCAGAGCTTCTCACAACAAGCGTGATGGTTTCAGCAGCCAGATAGGTTGTACCCAATCAAGGCTCTCCTCCTAGGCTCTCCTAGGGGTTTACCTCGCCAGTGGCCACTCCGGCCCCGGCGGTCACCTCCTTCTACGCCGGCGGCCACTCTGGCCCCGTCGACCACCTTGTCATCTTGTCTCATCCACGTGCATCACTTCTTTGTGGAACTATGGCTCCTTTTTCTCTCCACTTCGAGAGGGGTAAGAAGTTTCAAGCAGCCATGAGGAGCACGTTTGGGCACCCCGTGGTCTTCTCTCCTGGATTTCGGCAAAAGGAATTCATCTTGGTTGTGTCATTCTGCCGGGCTACATTCAAGTTGGATACGCATATGGTTAGTATTGCTCTTCAGGCTACTTTTGGAGGTTATCCTCAAGGTTTTAGGGTCTCTTCTCTCAAAGACCGTTCTTTCAAGTTCTTTGTTGCCTCCAAATCGGTGGGTTTTCACATCTATAATGCAGGGATAGTGGTTGAAAAAGATTTTGAGATGGTCTTTAGTCTTTGGGGTAATGGGGGCCCTAATTGGTGTCGTGAAGAATTTCTGTATTACAAAGAGTTAGATGCTGAGTGGACCGTTGTCGGTCATAAGGGCAAAACCATTGTTCCTTACTCCGGTGATCGCCGAAGTGCAGCTTCGGTGAGGGACCATAGGTCGGTATTTCAGCGGTTATCCTAGGCAGTTGATTCGGTGCATGAATTGAGTCAGCCTTCATTACAAAATTTTACTACAGCAGTTAATGAGCCCATTATTGAGAATCAGGTTAATGAACCCATAATTGAGGATCAGGCCTGCATTTCAGAATCAGACAATAATGCACGTTATTTCGAACATGCATGCTTTGCATGTGGTGACGTGGGTCACCTGGCGCACTTCTGCCCCAATCCCGGGCTTATTGGGTTGTGGCCATTTAACCCAGTAGCAACCTTCAGCAGCCCACCAGCCGAGGCCTCGGCCGAGGGGGTAGTTGTTGACTGGTTCAGGAACATTGGGCCGGCCCAGGAGCCAAGATTAGTTGCCTCTTTTAGGGAGCTGGTCTCGGGGCATTTCCTAAATTTTCAACCAAGACCACAGACAGACTCCTCGCATTTCCACTCCTGCTTCCCTTTCTATGCAAACTCGTTCGACCCTTCCGCCATTGTTGTTAGACTCCAAGCTCCACCCACCTGCAGAGGCCATTATGGCGAACATTCCCATCGATCCTCAGCCGTTTGTACCGCATGGGTTCCAGATTCAGCACATTGAGGGAAGAAATGGAGTTACCAGGGTGGTTCTTCCACCTCGACCGCGTCGCCATGAGGATTAGGCCATCGCCACCATCCACCCTCTTCCCGATGAGGTACACTTTCCCAATGTCCATGAGGTTTTGGAAGATTTTCTGCAAAATGACCCAGATGCTCAAGTTGGTTTTCGAGAGATTCAGCCTTGCCCATTTGGGGAGGCATATGTTCAGTTTCGGCACATCCGCGATAGGGACAGGCTGGTTAGAGACAGCCCTCTTGCATTTGGGGATGTTTTCATCACATTTACTAAGCATAATGAGGGTAGAAACTGGAGGAGAGTGCAGTTTAACAGGGTGTGTTGGCTGCTAATGGGTGGTGTTCCTTTTGACCACTACAACACTAAAGATATTGCCACTTCAATAGCAAAATTTGGAAGAATAATCCACTGGGAAAAGGAAGATGTTCTAAAGGGAAAAATCTTGGTCAAAGCAAGAGTGACTAACTTGATTGAAATTCCAAACAGCATTCGATGGTATGAAGGAGAAAACTTTGAAGAAGGATCTCTAACAAGTTCTGTTGAGGTGCTGCTGGAGGAAATGCAGGGTGGTGGACCTGCAGATGAGGACCCGTTCCCTCCACCAGGAGTTGATCCACACCCCATTCCTCATAATGCTAATGATTTTCTAGGATTTCATAACTTGTAGTTGAACAATGCACCTGCTGATAATGCAGAGTGTGAAGAGTGGGATGAGCAGGGACATTGGGCTTTCCCTCAGCCAGCAGCTCATCCTATGGATATAATTTAGCAGCAACAACAAGAAGAAGTTCAGATAGATGCAAATGAAGCCTTGCCCAACAGCAGCATTACCACAACAGTTTCCTTATCTGAAGGTTTGTCCTCACACAATGGTGGACCTAATATTCAGAATCATGAGGTTAATCAAGTGGCCCTGGGAAATTTTGTGGCCCCTCTTGGTGTTGGTCTTCATAACCTACTACAAGCTTACCCATCTGATGCTGAAAATGATGTGGAAGAGGGTGAATTCATTGCACATGTGGATCAACAGGTGCCTGGTCTGAACATTGACAATGAAATTCAGAATGACTTTGGTCTCATTCAGGAGGTTGTGCAAATTCAGGCGGCTGAAGCTGTAGAAGCCTCTGGTGCTGCTGAAGTACAACAAATTTCAGAAGACCCACAGCCAGCAGCAGAGCAGAGTATTCTCAAAGAAGTGCCAGCAGATACCGAGGGCCCTTCTGCAGGTATAGCAAATGTTAATTTGGATATTTCTTCTACTTCCCTGATCAGTCCACAAGAATTGTTCTAGTTGGCCTCACAGCATGCTTTTTCTGTTATTGACTGTGCACATCTTATGTCTGAGGAAGGTATTGAGCTCTGGGGGAAACATTTTTCTCCTTCACCCACACAGGTGGCAAGTTCTTTCTCTTAAGAAATTCCATTAAGTTGGTTTAACTTTATTTTGCACTTGCTTCTGACTCCAGACAATTTTGATTGGACCTTGCACCTTCTGAAATCACCCTTATGGAAAATTTTGATTGAAAACTGCAAAGAAGAAGATACTATGACCTTTTGTATATCGGATAAGTGCTCTGTCTCTCAGGCCCCAGTTGCAAGTTACAGTCACCTGCTGTTATCAACAAAGAAAATGCTGGATGTAGTCCAGTATCCCACTCTTCTTCTGGAGCAGGCAGTCCTCTGAAAATGGTTTCTCCAACTAATGTGATACTCTTACCTGCTGGTGAAGCACTCTCCAGGAAAAGGAGGGGAAAGGGACCCCTTGTTGAAACTCAGTTAAGAAGAAGTGGAAGAATTAAAGAGGAAAACAAAGGTTTTAAAAGAAATTCTTGCTCAGGAAAAGCATGTCTCCCTTGCAATGTTGCTCCTCCAGTTTTACACAGTAAAGTAGTTAAAAATCTTACTTCATCCTTTTGCAAGGTGGCTGGAGAGTACCTGCAAGAGAACATGGCCAAGAGGGCTAAAAGCAAGGAATCTAATGGAGAGGCCAAGAATTCCAAGGCCAAGGAGGATAACAATTCCAACCCTAGTGCAGAATGATTAGTAAACCCTTTCTATATTTTGGCTGCACAGCCAGGGTCCATGGGGAGAATGTTCCTAAGTTAGTTTCTCAAATATTGAACTCTATGTACTGCCTGAGGCATTTTGTTACGTGTATGACTGGGACCTTTCCTGGTAGTCTGTCTGGCTCTTGCTGTAGTGGTTTGCACTTCTGGAAGAATGGTATGAGGCTAATATGGGCACCTGGATTTCTGCAAGTAACTTGTAGCACTCAGTATTTATTCAGGTTCTGTGAGTGTTGTATGGTGGTCTATCAATGGCTGGTCTTTGATAGCAGTTTAATAACATCCATGTTACTTAATGAATAATAAGAGATCTTGGAACATATTAAATTGGAACATTAGAGGCATAAATGCAGAAGCCAAATGGCTACCTTTAAAGCAAAAAAATAGAAGAGAGTGCAGCTGGGATTATATGTTTGCAGGAAGCCAAAAGGGAGAGATTTGACTTGTCTTATGTTCATAACTTTTGTCCATACAGATTTAATAAATTTGAGTACCTACCTTCTGTTGGGGCCTCTGGGGGTATAATTGTTATCTAGGTTGGCTCTCTTTTTCATGGAGAAGCTCTGTTCCAAAACAAGTTTTTTCTCTCCTTGAAATTCACTTGTAACACTTCCAACCAGTCTTGGGTTTTGACAAACATCTATGGTCCTAGCAACCAGGAAGACAAAGCTGAATTTCTGCAATGGTTTAGTAACATCGAAATGCCCCCTGATGTGGATTGGATAGTAATGGGTGACTTCAATTTCATCAGATCTCCAAATGACAGAAACAAACCAGCTGGAGATGTCAATCAAATGCTCCTCTTTAATGAAGCTATTAGTAATTTGGGTTTGCTTGAACTACCATTAAAAGGCAGACAATTCCGCTGGAGTAATATACAGGAAACCCCACTATTAGAAAAACTTGACTGATTCTTCACTTCTGCTTCCTGGATGATTTCATACCCAAATTCCCTAGCTCTTCCTCTTGCAAGACCTATTTCTGATCATCTGCCATGTTTGATTAAAGTGGGAACTTCTATTCCAAAAGCTAAAGTGTTTAGATTTGAGAATTACTGGTTAAAGCACAACTCTTTTAAAGACATAGTCAAACCAGCTTGGGACATTCCCGTGGGTTACTCAAATCCTGCCAAGTTGATCAATGCCAAGTTCAAAAACTTAAGGAGGGCCCTAAAATTATGGTTAAAGAGTTTGATATGCCTTAAGAAGCAGATTGCAGACATCAATGAGTGCATTTTTCTTCTGGACTTCTTTGAGGAATTTAGAAGACTGGATATCATAGAATGGAATTGTAGAGCCTTGCTTAAAGAGCACTTGCTCACTATTTTGAAAAACCAGAAGATATATTGGAAACAAAGAGGAAAAGTTAAAGGAGTAAAATTTGGAGATGAAAACACAAAGTTTTTCCACACTAGAGCTTCAATTAATTACAGGCATAATAAGATTGCAATGCTCCTTAATGAGGATCAAGTAGAAATCACTGATCATGATGGAAAGGCTGGCTTACTTTGGGAATCTTTTAAACAGAGACTAGGAAAATCTGAGGGACATACTATCCATTTTGATCTGGAAAACCTTCTAGCCAATCAGATCAATCCAGATGTCTTCAAGGACATTGAACAACCATTCTCAGATGAGGAAATAAATAATGTGGTTAAGGACTTGACCACTGATAAATCACCTGGGCCAGATGGTTTCAACAATGAGTTTATTAAAGCCTGTTGGGACATTATTGGAGCTGATGTAAGAAACTTGGTACATGCCTTTCATGAAGGTAATATTTCTCTGGAGAGAATCAACACCTCATATATCACCCTCATCCCCAAGAACTCTACTCCCGTTACCCCTAGTGATTTTAGACCCATTTCCTTGCTTAATGGGGTGCTCAAGATCATCACTAAGTTACTGGCAAATAGATTGCAAAAAGTGATTTTACAAATGATCCACATTAACCAATATGGATTTCTCAAGGGCAGGGTTATACAAGATTGTTTGGGGTGGTCCTATGAATACATTCACCAATGCTACAAATCCAGGGAAAAATTGCTTGTGTTGAAACTAGATTTTGAAAAAGCATTTGATACCATTGAACACCAAGCAATTATAGACATTCTCAGAGCAAAAGGTTTTGGCCATAAGTGGATCCCATGGATAGAAATAATATTTAACTCTGCCTCAACTGTTGTAATGCTGAATGGAATACCTGGTAAGAAGATTTACTGTATAAGGGGAGTACCACAAGGAGATCCTCTTTCACCTCTGTTGTTTGTTATAGCAGCTGACCTGCTCCAATCAGTAATCAATAAAGCAATGGGAATGGGCCTCCTTCATGCACCTCTTCAGATAAATCCATGCACTGACTTTCCAATTGTCCAGTATGCAGATGATACCTTGTTAATAATGCAAGCTGACTCTAGACAGCTCATCTGTCTTAAAGCCCTGTTAAACACTTCTGCATCTGCCACTGGTTTAAAGGTAAATTACCAAAAATCTATCATGGTACCTATCAATATTCAGGAAGAGAGGGCTCAAATTTATGCTAGAACACTTAATTGCCAGATGGGACACTTTCCATTCACATACCTTGGACTTCCTTTAGGACTTCACAAACCAACAGTGGAGCAGTGTTTACCACTGGTTAACAGGATTGCAAAAAGATTGGCTGGCATTGCCACTTTCATGACCTATGCAGGCAGATTGTTAATGGTTAAATCAGTTCTGGCATCTCTCACAATTTTTTTCATGAGCTGCTTAGATGTACCAGTAACTATTAAGCAGCAAATCTTGAAATATTTCAGGCACTGCTTGTGGAGAGGACCAGATATGGAAGACCATAGACCAGCTTTAGTAAAATGGACCACTGTTTGTAGACCAAAAAGTCAGGGAGGGCTAGGAGTCATGGATATCTTCACACAGAATAAGGCACTGCTTATGAAAAACTTACACAAGTTCTACAATAGACATGACATTCCTTGGGTGAATTTGATTTGGGAGACACATTACAAAGAGGACAAGCTACCAGGAGATGAATTAGTGGGTTCTTTCTGGTGGCAGGCAAACTTGCAATTAATACCATAGTTTAAAGGCCTAGCAAGGTGCAACTTGGGAGATGGCAGAAGTGCTTTTTTCTGGTTTGACTTATGGTTTGAGCAATTACTGCAACATCAGTTCCCCCATCTTTTCTCTTTTGTGATTAATGACAGACTTACAGTGCAGCAAGTTCGGGCCACAGAATACCTTGAAGACCTCTTTCACCTTCCATTATCAATGGAGGCTCATGAGCAATTCTTGCTGCTTGAAAATATGTGTTACTCCATGAGGCAATCACAGTATCAAAACCACACAGACACTTGGAGCTACATCTTGGGTAATGGACATTTTTCCTCTGCCAAGGCCTACAATGTTATGATTGGCTTCAAACAAACCCCACCCCACTTCAACTGGATCTGGGACTCATCATGCCAACCCAAACACAAAATGTTCTTCTGGATGCTTTTACATGACAGACTCAATACAAGGAATCTTCTAAGAAGGAAAACCTTTGTGTTAGAAGACTATAACTGTGCCCTCAGGGGGTGCCAACAGGAGGAAACCCTGCATCACTTGTTCTGGGGAGGCACTTTTGCCAAGAGATGTTGGGATCACATCTACCCCACCAGAACTCCAAATTTATCTGTTTTTGAGGCTTTCCAGGACATTGAAGAAAAGCTAAGATTACCTTTTTCATGGACATAATAATACTTAGTTCTTGGGCCATTTGGATTTCCAGAAATAACAAGATCTTTGAACATATCTACCCCACTTTTCAAGGATGGAAGAACATTTTCCTGATGGAGTTGTAGTTACTCAAGCACAGGATGAGACCAAAGCATGCCAACCAATTCAACTCATGGCTTGTTCTTCAAGGATAGCTTCATTTCTCTTTCTTGGCAACTTCTTCCTGCCTAGGTCTTTAGCTATAGCCCTAGCATTAGCCTTTCTCTTTTCTTCTTCTTCTTCTTCTTCTTCTTCTTCTTCTTCTCTTCTTTTCTTGGGGCTTCCCTCAAGCCCTTGATGTTTTTTTGTCTTGTTTTTGTACTGCTGGACCTTGTCTTCTGATTATAAAAATTGTAGTGGGGTGTTTTGCCCTACTGTTTATAGTCGAAAAAGCATGATGGTTTCGATAGGGAATGTACCACCTTTGGGGACGGGACGATATCCGTTGCCTCTTAATGCTTTCAAAAAAAATCTAGTGTCAACATAGAACAACAGGAGTGTTGTGTTCAATCTTGGAATTTTTTGAGGTTCGTTTGGCCTTTTTTATACATTAACTGGGTTTTCTAGGCATTTTATGTGCATAATTCAAATTTGAACTACAAGCACATGCTCCAATGCACAAAAGTTGGTTAAAAAATCACATGTGTGTCCTTGGGTGAATTTGTAGGTCCCATGCAAGAGATGGGAATGAAATTCAAACACCATAGCACTGTTGATTGCTGGCAAAATGTTGAGATGCCTGGTTTTTAAATTCTAGTAAATCCATAACTAGTCTGAAATTCATGAAACTTGGCATGCTATCATGGAGCGGCATCAACATGCCGTGGTGAAAATTTTGTCCCATTTGGGGTAGGTTCGGGTATAAGCTTCTCACAAACCAGAGCTTCTCACAACAAGCATGATGGTTTCGACAGGGAACGTACCACCTTTGGTGACGGGATGATATTCATTGCCTCTTGTAGCTTTCAAAAAATTTCTAGTGTCAACATAGAACAACAGGAGTGTTGTGTTCATTCTTGGAATTTTTCGGGGTTCGTTTGGCCTTTTTTATACATTAACTGGGTTTTCTAGGCAGTTTATGTGCATAATTCAAATTTGAACTACAAGCAGATGCTCCAATGCACTAAAGTTGGTTGAAAAATCACATGTGTGTCCTTGGGTGAATTTCTAGGTCCCATGCAAGAGATGGGAATGAAATTCAAACACCAGGGCATTGTTGATTGCCGGCAAAACATTAAGATGCCTGGTTTTCAAATTCTAGTAAATCCAAAACTCGCTTCATGAAAATTGGCATGCTATCATGGAGCGACATCAACATGCCGTGTTAAAAAAATTGTCCCATTTGGGGTAGGTTCGGGTATAAGCTTCTTACAAACCAGAGCTTCTCACAACAAGCATGATGGTTTTGGTAGGGAACGTCCCACCTTTGGGGAAGAAACGATATCCATTGCCTCTTATTGGTTTCAAAAAATTTCTAGTGTCAACATAGAATAACTGGAGTGTTGTGTCAATTTTTGTGATTTTTCAGGATTCGTTTGGACATTTTTATGCATTAGCTGATTTTTTAGGCATTTTATGTGCATAATTCAAATTTGAACTACAAGCACATGCTCCAATGCACTAAGGTTGTTGAAAAATCTAATCTGTGTCCTTGGGTGAATTTCTAGGTCTCATGCAAGAGATGGGAATGAAATTCAAACACGAGGGCACTGTTGATTGGCGGCAAAACGTTGAGATGCCTAGTTTTTAAATTCTAGTAGATCCAAAGCTTGTCTGAAATTCATGAAACTTGGCATGCTATGATGGAGAGGCATCAACATGCCGTGTTAAAAAATTTGTCCCATTTGGGGCAGGTTTGGGTATATGCTTCTCACAAACAAGAGCTTCTGACAACAAGCATGATGGTTTCGGTAGGGAACGTCCCACCTTTTGGGACGAAACGATATCCATTGCCTCTTATTGCTTTCAAAAAATTTCTTGTGTCAACGTAGAACAACAGGAGTGTTGTGTCAATTTTTGGGATTTTTCAGGGTTCGTTTGGACATTTTTATGCATCAACTGAGTTTTCAATGCATTTATGTGCATAATTCAAATTTTAACTACATGCACATGCTCTAGTGCATATAAATTGGTTGAAAAATCAAATCTATGTCCTTGGGTGTACGCTTATGTCACATGCAAGAAATGGGAATGAAATTCAAACACCAGGGCACTATTGATTGCCGGCAAAATGTTGAGATGCCTGGTTTTTAAATTGTAGTAAATACAAAACTTGTCTGAAATTCATGAAACTTGGCATGCTATGATGGAGTGGCATCAACATGTTGTGTTAAAAAATTTGTCCCATTTGGGGCAGGTTCGGGTATATGCTTCTCACAAACCAGAGCTTCTAACAACAAGCATGATGGTTTCAGTAGGGAACGTCCCACCTTTTGGGACAAAACGATATCCATTGCCTCTTATTGCTTTCAAAAAAATTCTCGTGTCAACATAGAACAACAGGAGTGTTGTGTCAATTTTGGGATTTTTCGGGGTTCGTTTGGACATTTTTATACATTAACTAAGTTTTCAATGCATTTATGTGCATAATTCAAATTTGAACAACATGCACATGCTCCAGTGCATATAAATTGGTTGAAAAATAAAATATGTGTCCTTGGGTGCATGCTTAGGTCCCATGCAGGAAATTGGAATGAATTTCAAACACCAGGGCGCCGTTGATTGCCGGCAAAACATTGAGATGCCTCGTTTTTAAATTCTAGTAAATCCAAAACTCGTCTGAAAATCATGAAACTTGGCATGCTTTCATGGAGCGGCATCAACATGTCGTGGTAAAATTTTTGTCCCGTTTGGGGCAGGTTTGGGTATATGCTTCTCACAAACCAGAGCTTCTCACAACAAGCATCATGGTTTTGGTAGGGAACGTCCCACCTTTGGGGACAAAACGATATCCACTGCCTCTTATTGCTTCCAAAATTTTTCTCATGTCAACATAGAACAACAGGAGTGTTGTGTCAATTTTCGAGATTTTTTGGGGTTCTTTTGGACATTTTTATGCATTAACTGAGTTTTCAATGCATTTAGGTGCACAATTCAAATTTGAACTACATGCACATGCTCTAGTGCATATAAATTGGTTGAAAAATCAAATCTATGTCCTTGGGTGCATGCTTAGGTCCCATGCAAGAAATGGGAATGAATTTCAAACACCAGGGCACCGTTGATTGCCGGCAAAACATTAAGATGCCTGGTTTTTAAATTCTAGTAAATCCAAAACTCGTCTGAAATTCATGAAACTTGGCATGCTATCATGGAATGGCACCCGACATGATGTGGTATTTTTCGTGTCCATTTTGAGAGAAGGCGCACTCGAATAATGACAGCCAACAAAGGCATTTTGAAAAAATAGCTGCCACTTTAATATCTCAAACATTTGTATAATTGAAACCGTGTGCATTCTGTTAACCATTCAGGTGACGCCACATGTCTTGGTTTTAATGGCTGTAGGAGGTGCCGTGCGGACAGCTACTTGACCTTGACTGAACGAGAGGCGTGCGAGCGCAGTCCGGTGCGCAGGCTGACCGAGAGGCATGCAAGTTGTCCTCCACTGCATAGGCTCACCGAGAAGCGTGTGAGCTGTACGCTGCGCAGGCTCACTGGGAAGCGATCCCATTGACTTCCATGGCCGCCCGCCTTCCTCTCCATTAATGATGCCCGAGCCGCTGTTTAATACGGGCGGCCTGACTGTTCGCCTCACATTCCCCTCCCCCCCCCCCGCCCCACAGACCTCCACCGCCATGGCGCAGAATGATCATTTGCCACTTGTCTTCAAGTTTGGTGAAGTCGACTACGAGCTGGAGGAGATAGAAAATAAAGAGGAATGGGGCCTCATGGACATGGCCGAGAATGAGCTGGCCGCGGCGGTTGCTGCCCCCGGTCCCGTCCCAGCTCCCATCCCCGCGCCCACGCTTGCGACCATCCCCATAGCATTGACAGGCTGGTCGCCGAGCACTATCGCTGAGCTGGAAGCCGTGGGCGTCAGCGAGGTCTCCGCGGACCCGCGCGAGCTCGTGTACATGCCAACGCTAGCGCCCCTGCCTGTGCCCATGCGCGCCCCTCCACCCACCGTGGCGCTAGGCCCCATGCATTTGGCTGCACCCGCCGCGCCCATGCGCGCCCCTCCACCCACCGCGGCGCCGGTCCCCGTGTGTTTGGCTGCACCCGCCGCGCCTATGCTCGTGCCCGTGTGCACGCCCCCTTCAGTGGCATGGGACGCTGCCGTCGACCGCTACCTCTCAGCGGCGTCAGTTGCCGTCCTCCAGCGCCCCGCCCATCAATCACGCGATGACATGATGTTTGATTTACAAGTGAAGAACATATTGTGCTGCCTTGAAGACTTCAACAATAGCGTCCTAGAGGACGACAACGACAACGATGGCACGGCACGCCGCCTCCGCCGCCGCCGGAAATAGTTTTTTTGGGGTTTAATAATGTATCTCGAATTCTCGATCATAAGAATATAAATTCGCAGTGTGACTGAATGAAAGATATGGTTTGAACGAACTTGCGTTCTTCTCTCTTAATGTACAGACTTATCAAATGATTTTCTTTTGAAAAAAACGTCAATGGTTTTTAAATATAAAACACTCATCACAAACGTTTTAGTTAGAACACCCGTATGCAAACACACAGCTTCCCAGGAAGCCAAGGGAAAATGTGCCGAGCAGGATTTCTGCATCCCTTTAATGCAAACGGTTGTTTTGCATGACCCGTGTGCAACCACATACAAACAATTGGGTAAGATTTGCATATCTATCATTTTGGGTATGTTGCCATTTCTCAAACTGGAAAGATTGACATTTGTTTATCTAGTAACATTGCCATTTGTCAACCTTGTAACACTGCGATTTGTCAAAATATGCAACTACAAATCACTAACACTATCTAATTTTTGCAACTAAAATCACTAGCACTGTTCATATGGACACGACTAGTAGGCGTGAGTTCATGGACACATATGCAAATGTACCATTGATTACATACAACAAGTCATCAACCCACAACGACAACAAGGATACGTGTTGGATTATAGATCATTTGAAACAAAACATTCTAGTAAAGTTTTTCTCACACAACAAATAACAAAGGATGAAATGAACTTCAGCTCAACCACTCGTTGGCGTTGGAAACGCTTGCTTTGAACCAGAAGTGATTCTCTAGGAAGGGTCAGCTACTGTCAATCTCGAAACCAACGCAGGACTGATCATCAAGGCTGAAGCGGCCTATGTCAGGACCCATATTGGGACGGTAGGGAAGCATAGTAATGTCCGAGGTATAGATACAGTTGCTTCTCATAAATGGTAGTAACGTTGTGTCAACAGCAGCTGGATCGCCTTCCACCATCATTGGATAGTTTTGTCCAAGGAAGAGCGAGTTCCCTCCAAGACTTTCAATACTGAACTAGGGAGAACGTGTTGGCGCTAGTACACTAGTATCCATCCCGAATAGCCTGCAACGGATGTTGGAATAGGTCTGGAGAGTGTGACCATATGAGACAACACCTGCTTCCTTAGTAACATCAGCAGTGCCCTATATACAGCCAAGAAGTGGTGATCCAACAGAATAAGTTGCCAGGCGCCACTGAGTACATGGGTCTTGCTTGTCCTCATGCTCGTGAATAAAATTTTCAAGTATAGGTGGTGGAATGTTCACAGGACCTTGGAAACACAAGAAGGTTAATTAGTAAAGGGAAACTAGCTAACCCACATGCATGTGGATGAAACAATTATAATTACGGTGGAAGACAAACGTACCAAAATCATAAGGATTCCATGCAAAAACAGTGCCACGAGTGGTGGCAGCAAACACAAGACCCTCGTATTGAATTGCATCGTAGTACTCATCTGTGTATAGAAACTGATTTTTGAGCAATATCCATCGAGTCGAACCATGAAGGATGGCAAAAAGCTTGTTGAAGATAGAGACAACACAAGTATTCCTATAACCCTAAGAGCGGTTGGGAACTCGACAAATTGCAATCTTCCATAGACAAATCAGCATGATCTATTTGAACTCATGTAGAATACCGGTGTACTCAATGTCTAGGCAGTCGTCTGAGATTTTTTGAAGTGGAACCCGGTGATGAGTGTAAACATTCACTAGTTCCCACTCGCAGTTGTACCCAATATAAACAACCCAATCTCCATTTGCGCCTGCCCAAGCCTTACCCTCAAGCGATGGCATCTTAACATCATATGTATCATTATCAAGCGGCATCAACTTACACAAAGCGAGGCTTCCCTTGTCCCCGCGCCAGTCAGTAGGGTCACGGTGAAGAAGATAGGGGAGATCAAACCACTCCTGGACCCTTGGGTTCCTTGTAATGATGTTTTTTGTTGAGTCGAGAATGGTCTGGAACGAACCTGCCATGCTAACCGAGGTGATGACATCACACCGATCAATGACTTCCTCCACCGCGTCATCATTCAGATCGGGGCAAGAATAACGGGGTCGTTTCTGGCTTGTTCCCTCCATGGAGAAGACGATCAAACAATGGCAGCAGGAAGGGTGAAGGCAAATGGAGGAGGGAGGAAGAGCTAGCGTGCGACAGCAGTTCCAAATCGAGAGGGAAAGGCGAAGAGTCGGTGGACGGTTGCCACGATACACGAAGAGGCGCCTGGGGAGCGAACGGTTGGGGTGCAACAGAAGCAGGAAGCAGGCCAGAAGAGTGAAGACGCAGCTCTCTCTTCCAAACCAAACATCAGCCATCATTACAAAAGGGCTACAAAAAAGAACAAGTGTATGCATCAAACTAAATAAAGATCCTACTACACCAAGTGTACGCATCTAACTAACTGGCCCAGTTAGACATTACTATTTATTAAGCTGTGGAGATTGGCTGACGGCTTGATCCAGATGGGTGCCTGACGGGGGAAACTCCAGCCAGCAGGTCAAAGTCTAATACTTGTGACCCTCTCTCCTACTTTGGGCTGCAGAGCGTGGCGGCACATATCAGGGTATGGTGCATGCAGAGACGCATGGTACGCTGTGTACACAGTTTTGCCTGATGAACGAAACCGCGCTGCCATCATGATCCTTGCATGGTACTGAGATTGTCCACATGCGAAACAATGAGCTTGATTACTTCTGTGGGGAGCGAATTCCAGCCACTCTTTCGGCGGACGCTGCTCGGTTCTGCCATTGTTAGTGCTTGGGTTTCGGACGAGGGGGGGAGGCGCCTTAGCGGGGATGGAAGATTGGACGAGATTATGTGCGGACAAAGATGGAGAAGCGAATATGTGCTGCGGGAAGTGGACAGGTGATGATGACTACAAGACGCCGCTTGACTTACGAGACACATACCAGCAGCGTAAGGTCATGTCGATGCCAGACAACTTGCTTGAGTGATCACAGTACTGGTACTCCCTACAGTGCTATGCCCTAACTTGCTTGAGTATAGTAGTAGAGTAGGACTCTACTCTACTACTAGCACCGGAGGAGTAGTATATTCTAATCTAAAATAGTTACAAACTTCAATGCCCGAGCGTGGAACGACTATGAACCGTTCTCAAAGACCATGAAGGCGTCTCGTCCTCTTCCTCCCTCCCTCTCGCACCGCCCATGATGGAGCCTCGCCGTATCTGCGCTCCATCTAACCCTGCCATCCAAACATCTTTTGGTTAGAGTTAGTTCAGAGCTAGTTCAAGGTTAGAATCTAACTCTAACCTCTAATTGAGTTAGAGTATCCAAACAGGGCCCGTGTCTACGTGGTGTTTGGACATGGGTGACAACCTCAACGCCAACGGTGCTGCTCCCATTGCACCGTATGTGTTTCTATCCTTCCTGTTCGAAATCATGGTAGAATTCATGTTTCTACTCTGTATCCTACTACTATGCTAGTCCACATGATTAGTTTCATCTCTGTTATAGCTATCATGATTTATGTTGTGCTTATTTGGATTAAATCTCGTAGTAACTTGCTCATATATTCAACTGGCGCAACGTCCCCTACAGCCACTCCCGTTTCATGGACGGCCTGGTCGATGCCTCCAAGGAGCCCTTCGTCCACTGCTATGAGTGCCCGATGCCGTTTTGTGGCTCGCTGGCGGACATGGTGCATCACCTCACGGATGCGTGCAGCGGTCACTGTTGGCCCTTCGCGGAGAACATCAAGTACGAGAAGTGCTACCCGTTCACCATGCCGGAGTCGCTGGAGGATCACCGCCGCCTGCTAGTCTCGGAGGAGGACGGTAGCGTCTTCCTCTTGATCGTGGGGACCGGCGAGGCCCGGGCAGGCCGCCGCCCTGTCTCTGTAATGTGCGTCAGGGGCAACACCGCTGACGCTCACACTGACACGAGGCCGATGTACGGGTGCGTGGTCAGTGTTACTACCCCTTCGGGTCGCGTGGGCGGCGACACCGGCCTCATCGAACGGACTTGGACTCTGGGGAGCTAGGACTATCCCGCCAATGTGGACTTGGAAAACCCATGGCATCCATTACCCGCCGACGCGGTGCACGGGGACTCCAAGGAGGTTCACCTGGACATACGCATTATCAAGTTAAATGTTGATCATTAGTCTTCGCTCAATGTAATCCGCTGTCTAAGCATGTGGAGACTTCCAGGAAGGATCTTGCTCTATAGGAGTATCGCACATGAATAAAAGTTTATCCGTTTATGGTTTAGTCTAGAATCTTCCATGTATGAATCTTTACTACAGTACTGGTGAAAGACTTACGATGAACCATTTCTTACATCTCCTCTGTCCGCTTGCAAGTCATCCTAATTTAATCCCTCCGTCTAGGTGTATAAGGGCATGGTTAATATTACTTAATAGTATAGCCAACTGTTGACTATAAGAAAGTGCCATGTCATCTGTAGCCAACATGTATAACAATCGATACTCAAAAACTAATTCTTACTAGTGTGTATGCACATACAATGCACGTGTTAACAGTATGGTGTGATTCCACCAAAAATACTTTGAAAAATGAATTCCGAGCAAGAAAAATTGTTGATGCACACGAAATAGAGTTTAGAAATTTACTAATTGGTAGTACAAAATGCAACTACTGCCTGCGGTCATCCAAATTTTTTCGAAGAATATAAAAAAAGTACGTGGCGGAACCCACAAATTGTTTACTTCAACTTTAGTTTCTCCTCCAGACCATCTCACATCGGCTCACAACCAACTCTTTTTTTACTCATCACAACCTGACAATTGCAGCATAGTAGAGGAGCATAGGTCTTCTTTTCAGGAAGGTATGTCACGGTACAGCGATGGTTCCAGAACCAAGTAGATTCAGCTGCAGGCACTGTTCACTGCGAATCCCTCCAATATCAGCCGTTAGATTTAGGAGATGAGTGGCTAGGATTGATGCTCTAGGTGCAATCCAGGACTCGTATACTATATAGTAGTAGTAGTATAGATAGTATAGAAAAGATCATTTCTTGCAAAGCACAATAAGTGTTATTTCTTCACATGTTTTGGATGCAGGTTGAACAGTTGAACGCTTTTGTTTGCAAAAGATACCTTTTATCTATTACACCCGGATGTTTGTGAGCTCTAGAGATGAAATAATATCCGAAGAAACCTATCGATACCCGTTACACATGAGATGACCCCCACATCCTTTGTCAAAATAAACAACTCCCCGACCAATGCATTTCACTCTTCGGTGCAACACACGGGCACCTTACTACTATAGATTAGTACGACCAAAATTTGAACTAACATTATATATAGTACGATAAATGTTGATGCATGTCACCTAAAATTATATCATTCAAAACTATGTTCAAATATGAATCCAACGATATAGTTGTTGTTGACATGCACTAACATTTTGTCAGTTAAATCTTCAGTCAAATTCAATGGGGGACTAATAAACCACGACCGATGTACTACAAGTGTAGAGGGCGGCACTGCACGGGAGTCTCACCTCTCACCCCGCTCGTGGCGCGGCAGTAAAGCCGTCATATCACAAAACCCAACCACTCCCAGTAATAAGTGGCCTGGTAAAATAAATGGACAAGCAAACATCACATCCCTCTGTCTTTTTTTCATTTCATCTCTCTGCATTTACTTTCTCCGGTTCATCTCGCACACTCGATCCCTAGCTACTACTCCTAGGGCCAGTTCTTTTGGTGGCTTCCCCAGCTTTTCCCACAAGACTAGTCATAGTGGAGAGTAACAATAAGGTGCCTTACTCATTTATTTGGGCTTATAAACTACTACTCCATCCTGGTTTATTCCTCACCATTGTAATTTGTGCTAAATTTTGACCAAAGATTTAACTGGTTTATTCCTCACCATTGTAATCCCTCCGTCTAGGTGTGTAAGTCATCTTACGAAAACCAAATAATCCCAAAACACTTAGGCGCGGTGCATTAACTTCTACCTCGTTTCTTGTTTCTTGACATATCAACCAATAAGAGATAAAGAGTGTGCATGCTTTTAATGACTTGAGATATCAAACATGACATGCAGTGGTTAGTTCATTGCATGGAATACTATTAATTAGCAAATAAACATTAACGTTTCTCATTTTCTCCTCCTCCTTGGTCACGGTGCACAGCCTAAGAGCAAATACAATAGAGACTAGTTAGCAGGCTATATCATCTTCCACATCAGCAAAATCATAGTTGGAGGAGAGATAAGTGAGAAGAAAGGACCAAGCGGGCGCTTCGTGAGTCGCCGGGCAATAGCACAAGCAACGAGGAAAAGGAGCCTGCATGCAGCCCATGTGAGCGCTACGGCCGGCGTTCAGCTCCCCCCAGCCAATCCTGTCACTTTCCTTTGCCTAGCACAACATGCATGCATTAAATGTATAGCCAACACTATAGCCATTCTACTGTATGAACTTTTTCAAATACAGGCTACAGGTGACATGGCTCTACTATAGAGCCGGCAGCAGGCTTTACTATTAACCTTGCTCTAAGATGACTTACTCACCTAGACGGATGGACTAGTGCATGTGACATGCACTAACATTTCATTAGTTAAATTTATGATCAAAATTTGACACAGATTACAGTGGGGACCAATAAACGAGGACGGAGGTAGTAGTTATGGGATTACTAATCTAGAAGCCTAAAAGAACTAGCCCCTGGTACTCCTGCTAGTAGTAGTACTCAAGTTGGAATTCCAATTGCACGACACAACTTGTTAGGCAAAAAATTCGATACAGGGTGTAGGAAGCGGTTTGGGAATTTGCATGCCTTTCCAACCAGTGAGATACTCCGTACAAAGTACGACAGAGAAATAACCACAGAGAAGGAAGCTAAAAGTAAACAATCAAACGAGCATTTTTGCATTTGTTTTGCATTGAATCGTTTCACAAGCTTGACTAGTGCTGTTTTTCTACTTTTACAAAAACCCCATCGTAATGTTAAAACATGCATTTGCACGTACATAAGTAATAGTAGTACTCCCTCCGTCTAGGTGTATAAGTCTTCCCTCTTTCTTGGTCACGGTGCACAACCAAAGATGACTCATTGACCTGGACGGAGGGAGTAGCACAGTCTGCAAGCATATATCGAGAGAGACGTGTAGTGCGATAGTATATACTAAAGTTTGTGCTATATGGACGTACTTGCAAAATGCGTACGAATACACAAGGTTTCCAAACTTTCCCTTTTACATACTTAATTAAGGACGCTAAAAATTCCTGAACGTTCGGGATTTATCATTTGCGTCCCAAAACTAATGAGATCGCCTTATGAAACAAAAATTATACTCCTCCTAAAAGCCACGTCGCTCGTAGGAGCGCTTGCGGCGCGCCACGAGTGCCCTGGTGCACGGCCATTTCCCAGCGCGCTGACACAATGCCTCTTCCTCAGCCTCGCAACTCGCGAGGTGCTAATTGGCGGCTTGCCGGCGGGCGAGCGCGATCTCACCGGTGTGGTGATCCGGCGCCAACAGGTACTCCTCCTTGCTGGAAGCGTGCACCCGGTCCACGTACCGCCAAGGGCCAGACTGCACTTAGGGAGTCGGCACGGGCGTCCTCCGCCACCCTCGCGGCCCTCACACGAGCCTTCTGCCAAAGAGCCAATCGCCTGACTCTCTCGGACGCGACATAGGCCTCTCAGGAAGCTTGTTCCGCGGTGCGCTTCTCTTCCTCGGCCTTCTTCTCCGCCTCTATTTTGGCGCGCTCTGCTAGAGGCAAAGCCTCCCACAAGGCGACATCCATTTCTTTGCAAAGCTCCTCAACGCTGGGGGGCTCGGCAGGCGGCACAGCGTTCTCCTCGTAGCGGGGAGCTGACGCGTCCTCCGGCGCGCGTGCTGGCGAGATTGGGAATGCCGACGTGTCCACCTCAACGCGTCGCAGTGAGGAGCGGAACACCGACGCGTCCTCCTCGACTAGTGGCGGCGAGGAACGGAACACCGACGCGTCC